>NC_068365.1:38906332-39046332 GCF_020536995.1 Dreissena polymorpha
TTATTGGCAGCAAAACACAACTTCAGAAGAATCTGATTAAGCGGACTTCATCAACTGTAATGCCCAGGCGTGTTTGCTCATGGAACGAAATACTGATGATTACCTCTTTAAAGTAAGCGGAAACCAAAATGTAAAGGCCATCTTTGTAACTGAAAATATACTAAAAAATGTTATAGCAAAGGAGTCAACAAGTTAGTAATACTGAAATATCAATAAAATAATACCGTTGGGTGCATCTAATTATAAATCTGAAACAAACTCCATTGCTATATTAATAACAATAGTACATGTATATACAAACTTCTCTTAAAACCGTCATAGACGTAAATTCTGAAAATAAAATTAATAAAACCAAAGCAAAATATGCACATATATCATACATATGATATAGCAAATTTAGCCAAGTAAGGGGCGGGGGGCATGAAAACGACCTTTCTGACCTTTCTTTGCTGCCAATAAAACCTCGAGTGACATTAAATGCCTCTATACACCTTTATAACGCCACTAAACCTTGCAATGCACGAGCTAATTTCCTGCTAAATCAAGTCAAACGAACACGTACGATCACTACCGAAAAGTATAAATAGAACCAATTAAGAAACGTGAATAATTTCATTCAATATAGGTGGAGTGTTAACAATTGGTTTATCTAGTAATACAACCCCAACTAAGATATTGTTTAATCAAACTTAATATAAACATAGCATACATGTACAGTTAGCTACAATGACAAACCATTTTCATATTACTCCTCATAGCAAAATTTGTCAAAGAATGTAACAGCACAAAGGAAAATAAAAAAAACACTTGGTTACATTTACTTTCTTTAATAGAGAGTCACTTACTAGTAAGTTTAACTAACATGTGATATTTGCACTGATCCGAGAATTAAAATGTGAAAACCAGCAAAATAATATGAGTAAAAAACAGTCGCTATTTTTATTTTTTTTTTCCTTTAAAACTTTGAGTTAATAAATGTTGCACTGAGTTACTAAATTAGTCTTAAAGGTATTTGATATTATCTCAGTGAAATATTAATGCAATATTTTGTGAACTATGTTTAAAACTTTAAGGAAAGCCGCTTATGAGATGTAAAAGCAATACTATGGAGGAAAACAGCTTTTTAGTATAAATATGTAATACATTCTCTAAAATCTAAGAATTAATTTACAAAGGATATTTAATTTACTATTAATTTTGTAATGACGTTTGGACTTCAAATAACAAATTTATCAGCCTCTGTTCACTATTGAAAATCCAGACAGAATTAAATATATAATTATATTATATATTATAATTATTTTGTCCACACTTTACGCACATACATTATGCCCAGTTTTCCCATACGCGACACAATTGTTGTCCGCATCTTAAGTTCTGGCGCGTCTACATGTGTACAAACTTTTAAAAATTAGTAACAGATATTTTCATTCTTTAAGTACGAATTGAATGCATGAGCGGAGTGATATTTATTATGTGTTTAGTGCTTACTTTTATTAAAACTGAAATTAATTACTAATTACCTTAACGAATAGTATTATTGTAGTAAGTGTGCCGCCTCAAACGTAATTGGTAAATTAAATATAATACAAAAACAAAATACTACTGAAGACACACGTAGTCGTCCGATCAATTTATTTAAAGATTTGAATATAAGATTTACCTCAAACATGACAATTATTATAACTCATAACAAAATACAAAAAAACCGATCACATGTATCATGCAGCTGAAAAAACAAACTTATTGAACTTGGTGGCTTTCGGTCAAGGAATTTAAAAAATATTTTAGTCACTTTCAATATCTCCACAATATCTGTTACTGTTAACGTGGTAGATATTAAATAGACCCAAGGCAATACCAGTAATGATGCGAACGGTTGTCAATCGGTCATGCGTGAATAACTCCATGACACTATAAAACGACAATATCAGTGGTTTATATAGATGATACCGATAGAAATTGTCAAAACCTAAGGCGAATTTCTGAATGGTGTAATGCCATTATCATGGGAAAAGTTAAGAATTTACGAAAATAGAACGAAGCTCGTCCCATTAAAGCAGTCTCATGTTCATGACCAACAAAAACACATAAATACTTTCTTTTTCGTGCAATGTTCATGATGTAGAGATGCATTAATGATATAAAATTAAATGAACAAATATAGCCATAATTACCGAATTTCTACTCGAAATTCACTTTCCACTGCATCACAATTTACGCATCATACTATTCTATATGAAATATCGCAGTATAATTATTGATATGAGATATTTTCCTTATGAATGATGTTAGAAAGCTTTCATGTATCATACAAACAGAAAAGTCACTATTGCTTTTGAAAATACCATCATTTACTTGTATGTTATGTCTTTCATAGCATACATGTAAATGATGGTATTTTCAAAAGCATTTTTGACTCTTCTGTTTGTATGATACATGAAAGCTTTCTAACATCATTAATAAGGAAAATATTTCATATCCATAATTATACTGCGAATTTACATATAGAATACTATGATGCCTAAATAGTGAAACATATGCACGTTCATAGTTCAACCTATACTTTATTATAATCTATTAACGTCCATGATATTTCGATTTGAATGTTATGGAACGTTGTGATAGTAAACTATATGCAGTTTTTAAAGCTCATAATGATAGTACATATGATGTAAGTTCATAGTGAATGTTGTGCTACTTATTTTGTAAATAAACTACCTATACACAGTCTTTAGTATGGATATGATGCGCAATTTAGAACTTATTTCGAGACGTGAATTCAGTATTTACAGGCGTTTTTTCCGAAAATCCAAATTGATTACAAAGTGCGGATACATAACATATGTACACTTCATAGTGTTTAACATTAGTTCATTGAGCACATTGTTTTTTATTATAATTCTTGTTCTGCTAAGTATTGCACAGTGGTTAGTTTGTATTACATAAAGTACATACAATATTGTTCATACTGTTCACAGGGCGTACTGTGTTTGCTGAATCCACAATAATTAAGTAATGTCATGCCATGCAGTGTACATATTTGAAGCTTTTAAGAGGATGTGTTTAATCAATATTAGGTTAATATATGTAAGAATGTAATGACAATTTCCTTTACTGTATAAGAGATTAGTTATGTTTCGCCAATATCCGTATATTTCTGTTTTTTACAGACATTTTCGCGCCATTCCAAGGTTAAATTGGTTAAACAGTGTTCAAAACTATGCCTGACACTGTCCTAGTTGATCAGGAATAGAAAAGAATGGCCGTGAATTAGCAGTACATGTGTTATATTTCATGTCTGTTAATCAAACCCGAAATCCTGATCTGTAGTATCGCGCTATAGCAGGCATGTACGCTTATTTGTTGCACGTGCATATGACGAGATAAGGGAAAATGTGCCGTATCCTTTAAGCACATAACATAAAACTCTAAGAGCACATAACGTGAGACGCCTGAAGTTCTTGATTCGGTCATGTTTTGCAATACTTTTAGTATAAAAAAAATATGTGAATTGTGTAACGATCTCCACTTTTAAAAACCTTTGCATACGTCATACTTGAACAAATTGTGTAACCTAAATCTTAAACACATGACGGGCCTCTATCATGTGCTACTTTTTGAATGTCCGATAATTTTTATGGTTGAAAGGAAACGATAAAATACGGCAAAATGACCACCTCCATTACTTCTGATATATAATGAGTACCCCCGAGCTAAGGTCGGGGTAGCTATATCTTGGGAACATTTACCCGTTTTTATCACTCTTGGCCGAGACTTGACCACCACAACCATGAAGGCTACTTTGGCAATTTTGGGACTCGCACTGTTCGGACTTTCGGAAAATCTTCCTGCACGAGGTAAGGCGCCGTTTTCTTGTTCATTTATATAAAGCGATATGCTGATGTTTAATCGTAATCGAGTTTATGAGTTTATTTTAACAAAACAAACATATGAAAAATTGAATTAAAATAAATATATTTTAAATTTATTTTCTACACTTGATTGGCATATTCAAAATTTAACATAATCGGTAGTTTTAATTGCGCGTTTTAAATAGTTTAATTTAATTTTTATATGCGGGTTACATTTACTTGGGATAAAACAAGGAAGATTGGGAAAATAAACCGTATGAAACACAATAAACATAATAAGACATTGATACCAACATAGGTATGTGTAAATATACGCAATTTAATCGATTTCTCGTTTTATCAATGACAGACCATGAAAAAAGGAAACCGTACATATTCTGGTGCCGAAAAAAAAAGACAAACAAATCTTTTACAAGTTTATTTATGTTGTATTGACAGGTTAGTTTTGGAAGGTGACTATAATTCCAATTGAAACGAAATTCAGGTCAACTTCGATTGTGTTTTACACCATTTAACAGAAGTATACAATTTTTTTACTTTTTATAAAAATTTCATATCCAAAGCATGGTCTTGAAACTTCAGATTCTGTCTTGTGTTGTGTATTTATAAGGAGCATCGTTCATAGTTTATATAAAGAGCATCAATAAATTTGTTTTAATTTGTTACACTTAATGTATAGGGTAAAATCAATACTAGTTGATTATCTGTAATATTCTCGCTGTAATTTTAGCAAGGTGTCTCTGCATCGGATTTTGTTACTTGATTAACGCTAAAAGTGATGCAAAACATAAAAGTTTAAACAACACTTAATCTGTCTGGATCATATGTTTAATGTACTAGAGTTGCGACATCTTAAGTGTTTCGCGTGATGGAATGAGTTGGGACTAAAAAATGTGAAAACGAAAATTTTGGGTAAGAAAAATGGGTATGAAAATAGTTGGTAGGAAAAAAAATGTTGGTACGAAAAGTTTGGTTACGAACAAATTGTGGGTACGAAAATTTTGGGTACGAAAAAATTAAGCCAAAAATTGGGGTACGAAACAAATTTGGATATTAAAAAAAATTGGTAAGACAAATTTGGGTACGAAAACAATGTGGGTACGAAAAGTTTTGGTATGAACAATGAAAAAAATGTGTACGAAAAATAATTTGAGTATGACCATTATTGGTAATAAAAAAGTGGCTACGAACAAAATTGGGTACGAACATTTTGGTAACAATAAAAAATTAAGTAAAGACATGCCGGACGTGTTTTTATGCCCCCGCATAGAATAATCTGGGGCATATTGATTTTGGCGTGTCTGTCAGTGTATGTGTGAGTCTGTCATTGTATTTGTGTGCCCCAAAACTTTAACCTTGGTCATAACTTTTGCAATATTGAAGATAGCAAATTAATATTTGGCATTCATGTGCATCACATTGAGCTTCACATTTTGAGAGGTGAAAGTCAAGGTCATCCTATAAGGTCAAATGTAAAAAAAACAGGCTTCAAAGCGGCGCAGTAGGGGGCATGTGTTTCACAAGCACAGCTCTTGATTTTAACAGTAATACTTTGTTTAGAGCATCGAACGAATGCAAAACATATTCCCAATTGTGTGTTAATCATGCATAAATGTAAACTTTGAAAAGAAATCAATAAAATACTGATGTTTAAATACGTTTCAATAAAGTTAAGACATAATAGAAAATGGAAGGGCATATCGTCTCAATTTAAGTAGTATAAGCAATGGATAAAAGTTGTGATTGAGGTAAGCGTTTCGTTACTACTGAATTTAATTTTTATACCTCTTATTAAAGCTGAAATAATGTCATCAACTTATTTTTCAAAACGGTTTCAGTTGCAATCGATATTTTAATTTACCCCTAGTGTGTGCTTCGTTCAATTATAATTATTATCGATTATATTGTTGATTTGTTACTCACTTTTATGATGCCTATGATAAGTTGCTCACGGCAAGACTTGCCGTGTAAACCTTTATTTAACTTGTCGGACGAATTTAAGTACGCGATTGCATCTTCGTGATATTATTTCATGTATATGTGAACAACCATACACTGCAAAACAGGGACATATTTGTATCGATTATATTGATTTGCATAGTGAATCAATAACGCGTAACTGGGCTTCTTTGTTGCGCAATAAGATGGCGGCTAGCTAGCGCGGTTTTTGACGTGACGTCACAATGTTTTTGTTCGCGCGTGAAGGTTCGCAGAAAACTTATTTAAACACACTAAAGTGTTTAAACAGACTTAACACGACAGAAATAAATATCCTTAACTAACATCTACCAGACATAGGCAAAGAACGCCATCGTATGTGTTTTTCTTTAGAATTTGTATATTTTTCATTATTGCTTTGCTGCATTATTTTATGTAGCAGTTTTACTTTTATTACAGTGGTTGAGCAGTGGGTCAATGATGTGATTGGGTATTCTTCGGCGTATGGACGGAAGTTCCAAAGGTATCGGCAGTTTTAATATTCATAAACTCGAGCAAGTGTGTGCAAGCCGTAGAAGTTATTTGTATGGTTTTTATGGCGACAGGGCATTTAAATAAAACTATCAGTGGAACCAATTGTGCTCTACATGTGAACATATTGTAAACACATACAATAAGGATTTGTTCTTTAATATATAATTTCAAAATAAAATTACCTGTCTCGAATATAGCAATTTACGCAATTTTGAATATTTAAGTGCATTTATTATGAAATATAATACCGTTGTGTTTGTGATTTGTTGCTGTATGCTATCTATGCTGAAACAATATTTAACCACAATATTCGCTGCAAAAGTTTGAGGTGCCATGTCCGGCTTTGCGTTTGTAACATTAACGAAAAACGAAACAAACTAGCTTACAGGACGTAAAAGGTACATTCAAATGAATTGCTGATCATCTATGACAGAGCAGAACCTTCATCCGCATAAACACTTCTCCCCGAAACATTTTTCTTATATGGACCTCGCTCCGGGAAAAGAGGTTAAATACATGTGTGTCAATGGTCTTCTCGGATTAGCGTTTGAAGTCCGAAAAGGGTAATAGGGTACGACACTGTCCGCTTTTAAGTATTTTGCGTTTTAACTGAAGTCTCCTTTCTAAACGAAATGAGGGTCTTTGATGAAAGTGTCGTCCCTGATTAGCAAGTGAGGAATCCACAGGCTAATCTTGGACGACAATATCACGCGTTGTTTTTGCCAAGAACGCGGCTCATCTAGTGTAATTTATTGTTCAGGTGGAGCGCGCAGGAAATACTGGGTGCTCCAAATGTGTACCCTAGATACGCGGATGACAGAAGGGCATGGGCCCCAGATGTCATCGACGCAAACCAGTTCTTGGAGGTTGGGAAATTACACTGTTTTTGAGCGATTGTATTGTCCTTCTATAGTTAGATTTATAAATCACGTTTTAAACCAAAGTGTTGACGTCATAGAACAATACCGTAATAGCTTGGAAGTGCGCCCTTTTAAATAAATCATCGCTTTAAAAGCACCGGTTGTTCTGCACTGTATTTCTCCGTTAATACAGAACTTACTATTTGAAACTATTGCTGTATTTTTCTTTAACTTTTCAAGAAATGCATTATTCAGTGCTTTGAAGCTCGTAATTCACGTACCATCGTGAGATGTTGGTGTTTAGTTCCAGTTCTACACGTCCGTCTACGTGACAAAACTCGACGTCTACGAGACTTTCAATGCTGGCGGTGTCAAGGCCATTAGGTGCTTCGATGTCTCAGAAGAGTGGATAACGCTATGGTCGACGGACAAAGTATACGTTTTAGAGTATCCGAGGATATTCAGTCCATCGTTTACGGTAAAAAAAACTAACATATAATTTAGGTTTCGTAAGTTCAAACTTCTTAACCGGTTTAAACTCGCAATTATTTTCATGGACAATTCGAAGGCCCTTGACCCTAGACATAACCGTGCTAATGTGCTCCTCTGTACTGTTTGTATTTTCTTGTATATTACATACGGGTAATTGATCATTTGTATTAAATAAAATACTAGCTTCCACTAATTTCTCTTCTAGTAGTGGAACATGAGTTTCATTTTTCTGTTATATTTCTTAATGGTCGTGTAGAAAATTTGGAGACTTCATTACTTATATTTGAAATATCGGAAGGAACGCATTAACGTATATCGCAACTAACACAAGAACAGTACGAACTTTTAAAGCGTGGTATTTACATGAATAGGCCTGAATAGTACGTGACGTCCTTGTGAGGACGCCACGTGGAAGACATTCGCGTGTAACGGACGCTGGTTTCATTATACTACATAATCGAGTCATCAAGGTTATATTCTCTAAGCAAATCATCATATTAAACTTGAAGGCATGTTTTACACTTAGACTGTTGTTCCTGTTTATATCTTATAGAGATATTGATGGGTCTTGATTTGTTAATCCCTGAAATATTATAAAGTAAGAGACTAAAGTACGACTGAAAAAGTTACTCTCCACTACAAAACGGCCGTAGAAAAGGTGCACAAACAGTTGAATGTGATTTGTGTCAAGTTTTTTTTCTTTTGTGTTCTTTGTGTACATGATATGTTTATTTTTTTTCTATTTAATCAATCGATTCAGCTTAGAATGCCCTTTCAATAAAAATATGGTTATTGGGATCTCTATGTACCAATTGTTGCAATTTTTTTTCGTTTAAATGTGTTGCTTTTACATTGTATTATATGGGGCAAATATTAAGTGTAATGGTTCCTGTACGCATAAGGCGACTATACAGTAAGAGCGACGAATTCAGTCGCCATTCGCAAGAATAGCTATCTCACTTCGCTCTTTCTATGTCATCGATTACGTCAGTGCGTTCCGCACGCTGTGAAACCTTTAAACATTACCGTTCTACATATCTGTCGGGTCGCAAAACGTTTTCGTAAGTCATCGCCGCGTCTTTTGTGGACGTGGCGGATGTAGTAAGAAGACGCAGCTCTGACGTGAAAGAAGAATCACCGCACTATTTTATGAAATTAAGTCGACTCATACAAATATTCATGTAGTATATCTGATGTTCTCAAAATAATAGTTGCAGTGCTTTCTAAAAACGCTTTGAAATAAATTAACAGAAAAGTCCTTCTCCACCGGTAAACATAATTGAACGTGGTTCTATTTTCAGTCTACAATTTCTTGTTTCTCGAACCGCATTAAGCTGGATATTGACTGCACCGCTGCAAACACCTGGGTGGAGATAGACGCTGTGAAGCTGTACGGCACCAAGGGTGAGTTCGAGAATTGTCATGTTAACAAATAACTGAAATGTTTCTGCTTTAGTACGCGCTTGATGTAATGCTGTATTTAAATGACATATATGATTGCTTTTTTACTTTCAGATAAAAAGCATCGTGCGAGTGAATTGTTTTTTTTTTGTGTTCTGCACTAATACTATGCCAATCGGTTCATTTAAAAATTCAAAATTCACCTCTGACACATCGCACAGCTATTACCCCGGCAAGCAACAACGTTATCATTACAAACAACAATACATAGCTGACATGCACGATTATTTAAAATATATTTGTCACTATTTCAATTAATGCTAATTTTAAACGACCAGCTCTGCCGTTTGTTATCGATTATATCACATATAATTCTATGTTGCTCCTCCACTGAACATTTTCTTAAAAACCGGCTTTCCGTACTTTTATTTTTCATGCATCGGCTTGCTCAATTTTTGACGTATATCTTTTGACGTAATTTCTCCGACGAAACATACCCGTTTAGTTAAATTCTCTGGATGTTAAGGACATATAAGACGTGTAAGTTATTTATTTGTTTAGAGCATCGAACGAATGCTAAACGTATTTCGGATTGTGTGTTTATCACACATAATTGTAAACTTCGATAGGATTACAATAAAATAGCGTGATTAAAAAGTTTTGATAAGGGATAGACGAATAGAAAAAGGAAGTGAATATCGTTTTTTTCTTTTTTGTTTTAAAAAATAAATTAAAGTTGTCATTGAGGTAAGCGTGTCGTTTATACTAAATTAAGATTGTTTTAAGAATTGTTGTTAAAGCTGAAAACGTGTCATCAACTTATTCAAAAAATCGGTTTCAGTTGTGATCGATATTTTAATTAACCCAATTATGTACTTCGTTTAAAAATAATTATTCTCGATTAGTTTGTTGATTTGTTACTCACTTTTATGATGCTAATCATAAGTTGCTCACCGCAAGCCTCGCCGTGTAAACCTTTATTCAACTTGTCGGACAAATTTAAGTACGCGATTACACTTTCATGATATTATGTCATGTCTATTAGATCAACCATACACTGCACAACAGGGAGACATTTGTATTGATTATATTGCTTTGCATATTGAATCAATAACGCGTAACTGGGTTTCTTTGTTGCGCAACAAGATGGTGGCTAGCTAGCGCGGATTTTGACGTGACGTCACAATGTTTTTGTTCGCGCGTGAAATTTCGCAGATTTTTTTTAAGCACAAAGTGTTTAAAAAGACTTAACACGACATAAATAAACATACTTAACTAAAATCTACCAGACATATGCAAAGAACGCCATCGAATGTGTTTTCTTTATAAATTGTATATTCAACACAATTGCTTTGCTGCATTATTTTATGTAGCAGTTTTACTTTTATTACAGAGGAGGAGCAGTGGGTCTCTGGAGTGATTGGGTATTCGTCGCAGAATGGGAGCGACAAGTAAGTATCGGCAGTTTGAATATTCATAAACTTGAGCAATTGTGTGCAAGCCGTAGAAGTTATATGTATTTAAATGAAACTATCATTGGAACCAATCGTGCCCTGCATCTGAAAATATTGTTAACACATACAATAAGAATATGTTCGTTAATATATTATTTATAAATGATATTACCCGTCTCGAATATAGCAGTTCATGCAATTATGAATATTTAAGTGCATGCTATTGGAAATATCATATCGTTTTGTTTGTGATTTGTTGATTCATGCCATTTATGCTGAAACAATATTTAAGCACAATATTCGCTGCATAATTTTGAGGTGCCATGTCCGACTTTCCGTTGTAACATTTACTAAATACGAAACAAATTAGTTTGCAGGACTAAAATGTACATTTAAAATGAATTGCTGATCATCCTCGATAGAGCGAAACCCTTCATCGGTTTTCATAATCACCCCTCCCCGATCCATTTTTATTATATGGGCCACGATTTGGGAAAATTGGCTTTATAGATGTGCGTCTTCTTGGATTAGCCTTTGAAGTCCGCAATGGTTAAAAGTGTGCGACACTGTCCGATTGAATGGAATTTGCGTTAAAATTAAGTCTTTTGTCTAAAAGAAATGAGTTCTTTGCGAAAAGTGTCGTCCCTGATTAGCAAGTGAGGAATGTACAGGCTAATCTTGGACGACAATGTCACGCGTAGTTTTTTGTCCAAGAACGCATCTCATCTAGTGTAATTCGTTTTTCAGTTATAGTGCGCAGCAAATACTGGGTGTTCCAGATGTGTAACCTACATACGGGAAGGCCATTGCGGCATGGGCCCCAGATGTCATCGACGAAAACCAGTTCTTGGAGGTTGGGAAATTACACTGTTATTGACCGATTGCATTGTCCTCCTATAGTAAGATTTATAAATCATTTTTTAAACCAAAGTTTTAACGTCATTGAATAATACCGTAATAGCTTGGAAGTGCGTGCTTTTTAAATAAATCATTGCTTTACAAGCATCGGTTTTTCATCATTGTGTTTTTACGTTAATACTGAACTTACTTAATGATACTATTACTGTATTATCTTTAAATTTTAACGATATGCATTACTCAGTGCTTTGAAACACGTAATACACGTACTATCGTGAAATTTTGGTGTTCAGTTCCAGTTCGCCACAACCGTCTACGTAACAAAAGTCGACGTCTACGAGGTCTACAAAGCTGGCGGTGTCAAAGCCATTAAGTGCTACGATGACTCAAAATGGTGGATAACGCTATGGTCGACGGACCAAGTATCCGTTTTTGAGTCTGCGAGGATATTTAGTCCATCGTTTACGGTAAAAGCAAGAACAGTAAAGTTAGGTTTAGTAAGTGCAAACTTCTTAACCGGTTTAAACCCGCAATTATTTGCAGGGACAATTCGAAGGCCCTCGACCCTAGACATAACCATGCTTATGTGCTCTGTCGTACTGTATGTATTTTGTGGTATCTTTCATAATGGGTAATTGATTATTTGCATTAAATAAAATACTAGCTTCCACTAATTTCTCGTCTAGTATTGGAACATGAGTTTCATTGTTTTGTTTTTATTTCGTAATGGTCGTGTGGAAAATTTGGAGACTACTTTACTTAAAATTGAAGTATCGCAAGGAACGCATAAACGTTTATGAGAACTAACACAAGAACAGTACGAACGTTTAAAGCGTGGTATTGACATGAATAGGCCTCAATAGTACGTGACGTCCTTGTGAGGACGCCACGTGGAGGACATTCGCGTGTAACGGACGCTGGTTTCATTATACTTCATGATCGAGTCATCAAGGCTGTGCTCTCTAAACAAATCATCATATTTAACTCGAAGGCATGTTTTACACTTAGACTGTTGTTCTTGTTTTATCCTTTAGAGATATTGATGGGTTTGCACTTCTAAATCCCTGAAATGTTATAAAGTAAGAGACTAAAGTACGACATTGCACTGAAAAAGTTACTACAAAACGGCCGGAAAATAGAAGGTGTAAAAACAGTGAAATTCGATTTGGGTCAAGTTTTTCTACGTTTATGTACTTTGTGTACATGACATGTCTTTCAATTTTTCTTTAATTGATCGATTCAGCTTAGAATGCCCTTTAAGTAAAGATATGGTTATTGGGATCTCTATGTACAAATTGTTGCATTTTTTGCGCTTAAACGTGTTGCTTTTACATTGAATTATATTGGGCAAATATTACGTGTAAGAGCGTTTAATTTAGTCGTCATGCGCAATAATATCTATTTCACTGGACTCTTTCTATGTCATCGATTACGTCAGTGCGTTCCGCATGCTGTTTAACCTTGCAGCATTACCGTTCTACATATCTGTCAGGTCGCAACACGTTTTCGCAAGTCATCGCCGCGTCCTTTGTGGACGTGGCGGATGTAGTAAGAACACGCAACTCTGACGTAAAAGAAGTATCACCGCACTATTTTATGAATTCAAGTCGACGCATACAAATATTCGTGTAGTTTATCTGATTTTCTCAAAATAATTGTTGAGGTGCTTTTTTAAAACGCTTTGAAGTGAATTAACAGAAAAATCCTTCTCCACCAATAAACATAATTGAACGTTGTTCTATTTTCAGTCTTCACGTCCTTGTTTCTCGAACCGCATTCGGCTGGATATCGACTGCACCGTGGCAAACGACTGGGTGCAGATAGACGCTGTAAGGCTGCACGGCTCCAAAGGTGAGTTTGAGAATTGATATGTTAACAAATAACTGAACTGTATCTGCTTTAGTACACGCTTTATGTAATGCTGTATTTTAATGGCATATATGATTGCTATGTACTATCAGACAAAAAGCATCGTGCTAGTTAAATGTTTTGTTTATGTTCTGTACTGAAACTATGCCAATCGGTTCATTGAAGAATTCAAAATTCACCTCTGACACATCGGATAGCTATTACCCCGGCAAGCAACAACGTAATAAAACACAAAAAGCAATTCACAGCCGAACTGCACAATTATATCAAATATTTATGCCACTATTTCAATTAATGCTATTTTCAGACGTCCGGCCCAGCTCTGCCGTTTGTTAGCGATTATATCACATATAATACTATTTTGTACCTCCACTAAACATTTTCTTTAAACCGGCTTTCCGTGTTTTTATTTTTCATGCAACGGATTGCGCAATTTATGACGTATGTCTTGTGACGTAATTTCTCCGACGAAATATACCCGTTTTAGTTAAATTCTCTGGATGTTAAGGACATGTAGGACGTGATGTTTTTTAAGTTTTTTATTTGTTTAGAGCATCGAACGAATGCTAAACGTATTTCGGATATTGTGTTTAGCATACATAATTGTAAACTTCGATAGGATTACAATACAATAGTGTGATTTAAAGTAAGTTTCGATAAAAGAATGGAAGAATAGAAAATGGAAGTGAATATTGTTTTCACTTTTTTATTTGAAAAATTTAATAAACGTTGTCATGGAGGTAAGCGTGTCGTTTATACTAAATTTAGATTGTTTTTATAATTCTTTTTAAAGCTGAAAAAGTGTCATCAACTTATTCTACAAATCGGTTTCAGTTGTGATCGATATTTCATTTAACCCAATTATGTACATCGTTTAACAAAAATATTTTTTCTCGATTATTTTGTTGATTTGTTACTCACTTGTATGATGCTAATGATAAGTTGCTCACGGCAAGCCTTGCCGTGTAAACCTTTATTCAACTTGTCGGTCAAAGTTGAGTACGCGATTAGACTTTCATGATATTATTTCATGTCTATTTGAACACCCATACACTGCACAACAAGGAGTATTTTTATTGATTATATTGTTTTGCATATTGAATCAATAACGCGAAATTGGGTTTCTTAGTTGCGCGACAAGATTGCGGATAGCTAGCGCGGATTTTGACGTTACGTCACAATGTTTTCGTTTGCGCTTGAAGTTTTGGAAACAAAATTTTTAAACACAATTACGTGTTTAAAAAGACTTACACGACAGAAATAAACATCTTTAACTAAAATCTATTTGACATATGCAAAGAACGCCATCGTATGTGTTTTTTTAGAAATTGTATATTTAACACTATTGCTTTGCTGCATTATTTTATGTAGCACTTTTACTATTATTACAGAGGCAGTGCAGTGGGTCAATGATGTGATTGGGTATTCTTCGGCGTATGGACTCTACATTTAAGTATCGGCAGTTTGAATATTCATTCACTCGAGCAATTGTGTGCAAGACGTAGAAGTTATTTGTATGGCTTCTATGGCGACAGGGCATCTAAATGAAACTATCATTTGAACCAAGTGTGCTTTATATCTGAACATATTGTAAACACATACAATAAGAACATGTTCTTTCATATATTATTTATAAATAATATTACCCGTCTTGAATATAGCAGTTTACACAATTATGAATATTTAAGTGCATGTTATTTGAAATATCATATTGTTGTGTTTGTTATTTGTTGATGCATGCCATTTATGCTGAAACAATATTTAAGCACAATATTCGCTGCAAAATGGTTAGGTGCCATGTCCGACTTTGCGTTTTATTATTTACGAATAACATCTTCGGCAGAGTGGAACCCTTCGTCCGTTTTTATAATCACCCCTCCCCGGAACATTTTTGTTATATGGGTCTCGCTCTGGGAAAAGGGGCTTAATATATGTGCGTCAATGGTCTTCTCGGATTAGCCTGTGAAGTCCGCAATGGGTTATAGAGTACGACACTGTACGCTGTTATGGAATTTGCGTTTTAATGAAGTCTCTTTTGTACACGAAATGAGGTCTTTGCGGAAAGTTTCCTCCCTGATAAGCACGTGAGGAATGCAACAGCTAATCTTGGAGGACAAGTTCGCGCGTATTTGGTTCCAAGAACGCGGCTCATCAGGTGTAATTCGTTTTTCAGGCAGAGTGGGTGGAGTGCGAAACAAACACTGGGTGTTCCAGATGTTTACCCTGGATACGCGGATAACATGAGGGCATGGGCCCCAGGTGTCATCGACGCAAACCAGTTCTTAATGGTAGGGAAATTAGACTGTTATTGAGCGATTGTATTGTCCTTCAATAGTTAGATTTATAAATCGTTTTTTAAACCAAAGTGTTAACGTCATATAATTAAACCGTAATAGCTTGGAAGTGCGTGCTTTTTTAATAAATCATTGCTTTACAAGCACCGGTTTTTTTGCATTGTATTTCTACGTTAAGACAAAACTTACATTTTGAAACTATTAGTGTGTCCTTCTTAAAGAAATGCATTATTCAGTGCTTTAACTCGTAATACACGTACCATCGTGAAATTTTGGTGGTCAGTTGAAGTTCGCCACCCCCGTCTACGTAACAAAAGTCGACGTCTACGAGACTTTCAATGCTGGCGGTGTCAAGGAAATTGGGTGCTTCGATTTCCAAGAAGAAATGTGGCCCAACGGAACAATGGTCGTTAACAGGAGGTGGATATGGCTATGGTCGACGCCCCAAGTATCCGTTGTTGAGTATGCGAGGATATTTAGTCCAACGTTTGAGGTAAAAGAACGAACAGATAAGTTAGGTTTCGTAAGTTCAAACTTCTTTACCGATTTAAACACGCAATTATTCGCATGGACAATTCGAAGGCCCTTGGCCATAGACATAACCATGCTAAAGTGCTATGTCGTACTGTTGTTATTGTCTTGTATCTTACATACGGGTAATTGATAATTTGCATTAAATAAAATACTAGTTTCCAGTATTGCTCTTTTGGTATTGGAACATGAGTTTCATTTTTCTGTTATATTTCGTAATGGTCGCGTAGAAAATTTGGAGACTTCATAACTTATATTTGAAGTATCGGAAGGAACGCATTAACGTATATCACAACTAACAAAAGAACAGTACGAACGTTTAAAGCGTGGTATTGACATAAATAGGACTCAATAGTACGTGACGTCCTGGTGATTACGCCACGTGTAAGGCATTCGCGTGTAACGGACGCTGGTTTCGTTATACTACATAATCGAGTCATCAAGTCTGTACTCTTAAAACAAATCATCATATTTAACTCGAAGACATGTTTTACACTTAGACTGTTGTTCTTGTTTTATCCTTTAGATATATTTATGGGTCTGCACTTCTTAATCCCTGAACAATTATAACGTAAGAGACTAAAGTACGACATTGCACTGAAAAAGTTACTCTCCAATACAAAACGGCCGGAAACAAGAAGTTGCCCAAATAGTTTAATTTGATTTGTGTCAAGTTCTTTCTTCGTTTGTATTTTTTGTGTACATGACATGTCTTTTTATTTTTCTTTAATCGATCGATTCAGATTAGAATGCCCTTTAAGTAAAGATATGGTTATTGGGATCCCAATGTACAAATTTTTGCATTTTTTTTCGCTTAAATGTGTTGCTTTTACATTGAATTAAATTGTGGAAAATATTTAGTGTAATATTAGGGTTATCTGTACGCATAAGGCTATACAGCAAGAGCGACGAATTCAGTCGCCGTGCGCAACAATATCAATCTCACTTCGCTCTTTCTATGTCATCGATTATGTCAGTGCGTTCTGCACGCTGTGAAACCTTTCAGCATTACCGTTCTACATATATGTCGGGTCGCAACAAGTTTTCGCAAGTCATCGCCGCGTCCTTTGTGGACGTGGCAGTTGTAGTAAGAACACGCAGCTCTGATGTGAAAGAAGTATCACCGCATTATTTTTATGAATTTAAGTCAACTTATACAAATTTGCGTGTAGTATATCTGATTTTCTCAAAATAATTCTTGCAGTGATTTCAAAAAAACGCTTTGAAGTAAATAAACAGAAAATTCCTTCCTCGCCGGTAAACATACATGAACGTGGTTCTATTTTCAGTCTACAATTCGTTGTTTCTCGGACACCATTCTGCTGGTTATCGACTGCACCGCTGCAAACGACTGGGTGGAGATAGACGCTGTGAGGCTGAAAGGCTACCAGGGTGACATCGATAAGTGTCATATTAACAAATAACGGAAATGTATATGCTTTAGTACACGCTTTTTGTAATGCTGTATTTAAATGACATATATGATTGCTATGTACTTTCAGATACAGATCATCGTGCGAGTGAAATGTTTATAAGGTTCTGCACTGAAACTATGACAATCTGTTCATTTAAGAATTCAAAATTCACCTCTGACACATCGGATAGCTATTACCCCGGCAAGCAACAACGTCAAGATCACAAAAAGCAATACACAGCCGACAATCACAACTATATAAAATATAATTGTCACTATTTCAATGAATACTTTTTCCAGACGTCCGGCCCATGTCTGCCGTTTGTTATCGATTGTATCAGATATAATACTATTTTGCTTTTCCACTAAAACTTTTCATAAAACCGGCTTCCCGTACTTTTGTTTTTCATGCATCGGATTGCGCTGTTTATGACGTATGTCTTGTGACGTAATTTCTCCACCGAAACATACCCGTTTTAGTTAAATTCTCTGAATTTTAAGGCCATGTAGGACGTGGTGTGTTTTAAGTTATTTATTTGTTTAGAGTCGTGGAGTCGTCTTGCAAAACGTGAGCATGTGAATGAAGTGCTAGTAGATGAGGGGGACAAGGCCGTTACAGCCGTTGAGCCGGCAGCAGCAAAGATGAGCATCAAGCAGCTACTCGCGCACGTTAGGAAATAGGTGAGAACACGATGTATGTTCGTGATATTTTAAATGAACACTTACGATAACAGAGGGGAACACGATGCAGTTTAATTGTAGAGTTATTGAGGGCTTCTGGAATATGTGAGAACGCTAGGCGAGTTTTTATTTATAATACATTAGATGAGAATCTATCTTCAATCATTTTGAGACATTTTCGCGATGCGAACATTTTGTATTTACACAATGAACCCATTGTTAAGACATGTTAAATGTGGGTACGTTTAAACAAATGCTTACTAAAAGACGTATCCATATCGCAGAAAATCAAATTTATATTATGAAATTGATTTTGCAGACTGGAAATCCGACTACGCTACCCCTACGACGACAACGGCAACTTGAAAAGTGAAGTTTTGAAAAAAAAACATGCTAATGATATAATCCATCTTCAACAAACTTATTGTACACAAGCTTTGTGTCTGGTGTTGTGTTAATGCCCCCGGTAGGGTGGCATTAAGCAGTTGAACTGTCCGTCAGTTCGTCTATCAGTATGTCAGTCTGTGCGTCCGTCCGAAAACTTTAACATTGGCCATAACTTTTGCAATAATGAAGATAGCAACTTGGTAATTGGCATGCATGTGTATTTTATGAAGCTGCACATTGTGAGTGGTGAAAGGTTAAGGTCAAGATCAACCTTCGAGGTCAAAAGTCAAAAAATACAATGCAAGGGAAGTAAAAAGCTTTAAAAGGGGGATAAATTCTGAACCTGCCCAATGATATATTGAAATTTTATTTAAAAGCGGCGCAATCGCTTCTCATCAAGGCGACCCGGGTTTGATCCCCGTTCCCGGCGCATGTGAATTTGGTTGGTGGTCACCATACCGGACAGGTGGGGTTTCCTCCAGGTAATCCGGTTTCCCCCCACAGCACAAGACAACCTCAAAATTAAAAATATTTCAGTAAACAATAAATAGCTAGAAATTGCAGCTTTCATTCAAAACTCGTACCAACCTTAGGGAGTCTAACATCTGATTAGGAAGGAGTGCTGGGACACACTCCGGGTCCTCACCTAATGCAGCCTCTGGCGCGGAGGGACCTCATAAACATTGAAATACACACACAGGGGCATTGGTTTCAGACAAACACATCTATTGTTTAAAAATAAAATTGCATTTTTATACCTGTTTGTGTTCTATTATTTACCTTTTAAATGTTTGAGATATATTGGCGAACGTTTGAGAAAAATCATAGCGCTTTGATTCACAGTGTTTCAAACAACCTGGCATGTCCGTTAAAAATTAGTATTAAATTTGTCAACGAAACAGACCTAAGTGACTTGTTCATTGATATTTTAAGAAGTCATTATGGTGGCTAACATATAGTATTCACATTGCTTAGTTCACATATAATTTTCAATAAACAATTTCAGAACGTTCTACATCTATATATGGCTTGGAATTAAAAAAAATGAGCTGAAGCTAAGCCTGTTTAAACATGCTTCAAAACGTTTAACCGGGTTATGTTTTTACTATTCTTCACATGTTTTTCTTTTCGTACGAAGAATTTGGTTGCTGGTAAACTTTGCTATGCTATGAAATACTGTTTTGTTTTAAAACAATCTCACGCATTCATCATTTTCACAAATGCTATACTACCATTCTTTCAAATATGTCTTAAGCATAATATTTGTGAAAAAGTGCGGTTCTTCATAGTCAATTTAGTATCAACACACATTAGCACTACGAAACAGCAGTTATTTACAAATGTAGTACAGCAAGCGTAATGGAATACTTCAATTACATGTTTGCTAGTTAAATATACTGAACTATCAGGATATTGATAAGAGTTACAAAAATTCATTCCAGTTTGATCAATACTACGTCAGACAAGCGACATCTTAAATGACAATTATGTTTGTCTATACATTGACCTAGTTGTTCATCCTCATGATCTAGATTAAATTGGTTTAGATAATTCCAAAACTGAGATTACGTTTTATCTTCTCACCTGCATTATTCGTACCCGTCAAGTTAACTTGATTACATAGCGACGTTGATGTTGTCTTCCTCTGTTATACGTATTGTTAACTTCTTCTGTTACAAAGGACGTGTTAATATCAGCTACCAACATGTTCCTGTATACTATTTAACGTCAGCTCCAACTGATTATATAACACGTTGCGCAAATGTAATCTCATCACAATTGGGTCTTTTTAAGCGTAGCAGATAGAATTTATTGAATCGTGTGTCCGCAATTGGCGCATCATACTCTTTATACAACGAAAGTTTCTACCGCCTCCGCACATGTCTTCATTGCGTGAATACTGTGATAATTGCGTTGGTATTTATAGAAACAAGTTCATACCTAGCTTGGCATAGTGCTTCATAACATAGTACTGAGCTTGTGCTTTGGACGCGCGAGTGTTATCTCGTATACTGATGATCTATTCACTTCACAAGATATTATTACAATTATACATATGTGATTGTTTATGGAATTGCAAACATGTTTAACTTTATCATATCAACTACCTGCTGATTATAAACCACTCAATGTACACTTCAGAAGAAATCATATTTATGTCAAGATCCCTTTCCATTTACCCTGCTTTTAATTTGCATTATTCAGTGGTTAAATTGCATTTTTAAACTTGCAAAGTTAGTTTACCATCGTCTCGAAATACCTACACGTTTAGAGTATAATGTATGGCCACAAGTGTTGCCTGCTCTATTTTAAAGCAAGCAGTAGAGGGTCATGGTTGACTTATACCATGAAACGAGCAAACTATTTCAGTTGATTTTGCAAGAAAAATACTTATTTGTATTCGTTTTTTTTATTTATCCTGTTATTCACCACAGTATAACCTCAATCTTAAATCCACATGCATGTACACGAGATAAGTGACCTTGAACATACTAATAGCGTGCCAACGGTATCAGAAATCAAACATCGTATATGACAAAGTTAGGAACTACGAACTATTACTTGTGTATTTAAACTCCTCAGGCTTGGGGTGGGGTAAATTTCGTAACCAATAACATTTGTTTTTGAATACACATAAACGTCGGTCGTTATAATTGAATAAAAAGCTTCATTTATGTAGGGCGTACGCTTGGATTATCACAACGGTCCACACGCGCAATACGATGCATGATGCTGAAAGATCCGAATAATGTTATTTTGACGGTCTAACAAAGTAAACCCACCACCACCTGATATTACTACCACATGATTTTGTTTTAGATATTTTAACAGTTGTAGTTCAAATTACTTCATTTTGAAGTTACCTTATAGTGCCTTTATTTTTCATGGATTGCACGAAATATTCGAATATGACAGTAAAGATAGTGCACAAGTCTCGTTTGCTGACTGATCGTCAATATGTTATAAGATTTTTGCAAATTTTAAATATAATTTTAACATTCAAACATAGAATCCAAAATAAATGTATTTGTTTTGCCGTTCTTATGCGAAATATAGATAAATGTATATTACAAATCCATTTCTTATACATGTATACATGTATACCCGTGTTAACATAATTATATTCGCTTGCTAAGTTTCATTATTGCCGGTTGTTTAGTGTAATTATGCGTAATGATACGTTCATGCTAAATAATCTTGTCCATTAAAATATCTGTGAAACTATGCCGAAAAATTAAAATTGAGTTGATTCATTTGTTGTTATTTTTTTGCAATGAAGAGCAATATTCTCAAATACTGTTTTTTTCTTATTTTTTAAGTGGTTTGTATTTGAATGTTTTATCATTTTGAAAAAGATACTCTTTTAACTACCTTACATTTGTTTACAAGCTTCGGTGTCTGGCATTTATTACTCATAATAATGGCGGACGAAACATTTTGATAAATTCTACCAAATTAAGTAGCAAAATTCATTTCCTACAAAAAAGGTAAGAATTTAACACGTTTTAAGTGGATGTTCTATACTGCAGCAGCGTGAAGCGTCTTTTGAATCCAATCATACAATTATGTCGGCTTTCAAAATAATGATACAAAAATTGAAAAAACACTTTCAAACCGTTATAACATAACAGTAAATAGTGTTAATCTATACGATATCGGCAAAGATTGAATATTAGACCGTGCATCTCAATTAAATAGAAAGCTGTACAACTTGGGTACCTATTTTCGGGTAAAAATTATAAGCTTTCATTTGTCTTTTATTTAGGGCATTTGCAGTACTCTTGTTTACAAAAATCGACTGACAAATGTGATATAATATGGTGTAAACATATCATGAATATGTTCAGTACAAATATTAGGTTTTTTTGCATTGCATTTAGTTTTATGGAATAAAAATTGAGTGTACAAATAAAATATTGTGCTTTCGAAAAATTACACGTTATATATATTATAATAAAATAAATACTGGTAATGATGGACCAAAGCGATCATATTGGTTCAGTCAATGGCGGTTGATTGAGATACAAAATATGGACCATTGTCTATGAAAACGGGGTTTAATATACGATTGTAAAGTGTCGTCCCTTATTAGCTTGTTCAGTCTGCACATGCTAATCAAGGACGACACTTTCCGCTTAGTTTTTGTTTCAAGAAAGTCTCTTCTTAGCAAAAATCCAGTTTAAGCGGAAAGAGTCGTCCCTGATTAGCCTGTGCGGACTGCACAGCCTAATATTGGACGACACTTTACACACATGCATTAAACCCCAATTTCACAGAGCAATGCAAATATATTTGCATATTCACATATTAGTATTTGACAATATTTGTCAAATTGGATTCCAAGAGGAACTAGTAAAGAACTAATTTAGAAAACCTACGACCATAACATTAATTAACGATATTATTAAAGTAGCCTCAGATTCCATTGGAAATCGATTTAATCCAGTGCTTGATATTTAAATCTCCAACGATCAAACTGGTTTCATTGAAGGTCGATTTATTGGTAAAACACTAGATTACTTTACAGTGTGTTGATATAACGAAGTTTATAATTACCTAGGTAACGTATGACAATCGATTTTGAAAAGCATTCAATGCATAGTCTTTCCACTTTACAAAAACAACTTTCAGCGAGTGTGTTTTTTTTAATTTCGGACCCATGATACTTAAAAGGTTATCTATCTACTTATATAACAGTTATTTTACAAATGTTCTTGTTTTTAGTTGGTGCCTGGAACGACGTGAATCTGAACAATAAAATCTGTCTCAAACGTCGATTGATTTGTTATCACAGATTAAAAAGAATACATATTAACTTTTGGAGTCATATCAAAAAGCAAGTCGGTGCTAAATGCCGTGTTTGCGTTTTTTATATGTGTGCAACGGCAACTTTCCTATATGATTATATTTTTTTTAAACACGTGATTAGGATGCAATTTTATTTTAAAGCAACACTCAAACAGCGTGCAAATAATATATTTGTCAAAGATAAAATTTATCGTAAACATGTTCTTTTTCACGGTTTCTTTTTCGAGTGTCTATTGTCGTAGTAGGGGTAGCACGGTCGGGTTTCCAGTCTGCAAATTTAATCAAACAAAATAATTGAGCCGTTCTTTGCGAAAATGGGGTTTAATGCATGTGCGTAAAGTGTCGTCCCAGATTAGCCTGTGAAGTCCACACAGGCTAATCAGGAACGACAAGTTCCGCCTAAAATGGATTTGTGCAAAGAACATACTTTATGTTAACGAAAAAAAAAACATAAAATCGGAAAGTGTCGTGCCAGATTAGCCTGTGCGGACTGCACAGAATAATCTGGGACGACACTTTACGCACATTCTTTAAATTACCTTGGTCCGCCCATATATTGTTTTCTGCTGAAAGTACCTAAATCAGCTTTAATCAATGTTTAAATGAATAAAATCGATACATTTTGTAGAAACAAAAGGTTCGCCTAGCAAAAGTTGCCTATAAACACCACAATAAGCCAGCGGTGGGTTCCAACAAATTAGTGTCGATAGGTTCGCACATGATGTCTTCATAGTTTACTCAAGCCTTCCACCTATTCCGGAAGAGCTCAAACAATGCATATCCAATATTATCGGCGGTGTTTATAAAAACTTCAATTTACATGCATTTTGTTCGAACTGTTTCCGAAAGGTTTTCTCAAACCCACAACAAAGCATAGTGTCTCCTCACCTATTTCCTGAACACCCCCTGAACGTCGATAATCCAAACTGCGTAGGATAATTCAAACTGAAGACAAAAATGGCGACATAAATAAAGACTCCAGTCATTTATTTCTAAGAACACGTTTATTTAAGTTTAGTTGTGACATAATAAACGTTTCTTTTTTATAAAATTTTATTTTCCGGATACAATGCGCTAATAAACCCATAGCAATTTAAAACAATTGCGTCGAAATAAAATGTATGTGTTTGAAAATCTGGAAAAAGTGAATGAAATTGTCGAAAGGTTTAGGCCAAAAACAATGTTTAATCGAATGTTTTCAATGTTTTAATGCTTAGACTAATATATTAACCTTTCATATAAGTATGTAAAAGAAAATGATTGGGGAAAATGCACGAAAACACAATATATTCGTATTTGTTTGGGACAAGAATATACAAATTGGATAATGACCTAACTAGTGTATGGATAATTCCAAACTAAAATAAGGAATTCGATGGATAATGACCAAACTGCCAGATTACTTTATGTAAAGATCTATGTTAAATGAACCCGCTTGCTAAATATTTTGAATTTTTTTTTTACTGCTGACAACAATAGCATTTTAGCACATTGTTTAACAATTATCATACAAAATTATTTTGTTATCTTTTCAGGTAAAACTTGTTTTTCTTCTTCTTCGTCTTGAAATGACAACTCAAATTCTTCGTCATGCCGATCGATCTCCATTCCCGTCAAAGGAGTTGTACTGAAAAATGAATATGGCATAAAACTGTATTCAACTGTTGAAAATAAATAAGCATTTTCATACGAATGCCTCTATCAGTCTGGTCCTACCACGTAGCGAAATAAGGCCAATACTATGCGCCCAAGCCCCGGCTCTAAAACTATTTGCCACCACTGGCACCAATTTAAAGGAACGAATCGACGGTATTTCCCTATGTAATGAAATATCAAATACACAAAAATACAAAAAGTCCAAATTGTATTAATATACAATCGGAAGGAAAAATACGTAATTGATGAAATCGGAACGAAAAATTGTCCTCAAACAGTATTCCCACCAAGCTTTCAATAGGGTTCAAAGTCATTCCATATAAAACTCACAAGCTTTCTATGCTAAAATACCGTTAAAGTCGTTTATCGTCAGTAAGCATGCGCATAACGGGGTACTGTACAATTAACTCGTAATTATTTGACTACTACTTCGATTTTCCCGCGTCGGCAAAATGGGTCACGGAGAAAACGTTTTATTATTATTAAATTACATATTTTACAGAAGATTTTTTATTTATCCCATTTTCAACGCGACATTTACGGTATAGCACGTTATGGAATATACTAGCCTGTATTCAAACTTGTGGGATATACCTGTCGCGTGCAAGGACTACTTTTTACTTCACCACTGATTGATTTTTCATAAGAAATAAAGTCGAGAAATCTTTAGCTTCAAAATTATGAGACATTCAACCTTTAAATCTAGTCATATGACATAATTTTTCGCCATCCGTATAAAGAATCAGCTGATTGATGGCGTCATAAAATGACATACTTATTGCGTCATTCCCCCCCCAAAAAAAAAAAAAATTGACGATTTATTATAAACGCGACTTTATAATTTATATGTATTTATATATGTATGTAATTGAGATTAAAATTTTAACGGATATTCCTGATATAATTTGGCATAACTCTGTTACAGTTTCATTCGCTATTCTGTCAATTAACGTGTAAATAATTCAACACATAGGTCGCATTTCATGAAAATTATCATTTTCCGAAGACAAATTTAGCGTTTTTATACTACAAAACTATTAAATCATTGCAAAACTCAAAACACATGTGTTTGTCAGACATTCATTATCACATGTGTAGAAAAATTACGTCCTTCTAGTTACTAAATTAGCAGAAATGATAAAATAATCACCTACCTTTCAGTTTCAGTTTCAGTCTCGGCCGACATTTGTTTGTTCAGTTTGAATTATCCAACTTAGTTTGGATTATCGACGTACAGGGGGTGCTGAAGTGATGGGGCATCGTCTTTGCGACTCGTTTGTCACCACCCTCAGCGGCATCAACTTCCTCGTCCTCCTCCTTACGAAGCATGGCCTCAACATGCTCAAACACCTTGTTACACAGCTCAAACAGACCGTGTGCTCTCTTCGGGAGGTTATCTACAATGGATTCAAAACGCGTTAACGCTATTTTTAGGACATAGTAAGTACAAATGATGTAATTATTTCTTCTAATTGGTGGAGATAGTTTACCGCGGCAAACATTTACTGCATCTTACTGAAAGGCGGAATCCAGAACAACCTAATAGTATATTAAGCCCTAAGAAGCGTTAATTAAGTTCTGCACATAATGGATACATTCCAATTTAATTGTATCGCAAAACATTATTATTGCAACAGCGGCTTTTATGGGACTTTGTGGGGCCATGTTCACGTATCGCGGGATTAGTAAACAGCTCCATATAATTAAATTATTAAGTGCACATTAAAAGGGGCTACGGGTAGGTAACCCCCAACCAGTTAATGTACCCTCTGTGTTCCCAACAGACAGAAGGATGATCAGGCTCAGGGATTCCTTGTCGGCCATCAGGTTTGCGCCTGCAGAAACAAGTGAGATAGTGATAGATATAATAAAAATGATGATACTGATTTAATAAGAATAATAGTTATAATAAATAAATTATAGTAAAGTAAAATAAATAAATGGAGATAACACAACTTATGATCGATATTTCTATTTATTTTATTGAAATGTTTATCAATACATGTGTCCCGTAATCGTTCATGGTTCATAGACGACACATAGTTACTAACAATGTTCATTACTCTTAAATTACCGGTATGTAGCCTATCATTCGATATCTCGTCATGCGCGAATTGCCAAGATAACGAGTTTTGCATTAACTCCCATTTTCTCGTGCCGCGCATGGGACAAGTCGGTCCTTCTTTATTTATGTTAATTTCTCTGCATAATACAGGATAAAATATTCAACAACACCATGTATCAGTTTCTAGTCCAATTTAATGTCTAACATACTTAATATTTTCGGTTATACAAATACAGTCTGATAGCTACATGATCGTATCTTTCTCGATCCGTACACCTCCAAGTCTAAACGCTAACCCTCTTGTTTCCCTCTAACATCCGGCCCGTGAAACTCAGTTATGAATTCCATTGGTCAGTGTTCTATGCGTGGTTGTTTCTTATTGGATCCATTACTTAAGATACTGAATCAATGAAGCCCTGGGAACGGGATAAACAAACCACTAAAATATTTACAAGCTTTATCCAACCTTTTGATGAGAGATTTAACTGAATAAACACTATTGCCTGACCAATACAAACATACCTGGCCTTGTGTCAACTATACTATTCTTTAATCTCTCCCTCATCGATAAGCTTATTTGAATATATGTGCACTTTGTGACTGTCATGTTTACTGGCCATTTTGATAAAATTTTCAATATTTTTTATATGAGGTAAATCTATATATTCCACCCATAATTTCTAACCATAATGTGACACAACTTATCCCCTCAATTTGATTTTTATGTATTTTAGGATACAGAAAAATCTTTAAGAATTAAAGTATGGAAGTAAACGAAAACATATTAACACATACGATGAAAAAAAACAAACACGCAAACATGAAAACATACGTGACTAAAACATATATATGATGAAAATCTGCATATTATTAATGAAATTTTTATCGAATGTTTCTGCTGAAATAATAAAACGTCGGAATATTTAAATAGTCAATGTCAATCACAATGACGTGGAATGCGTCACAGATTTGGGAAATCCGATACGAATAGTGTCCATTTTTGACATCTTAGCTGGAGGCGATGTGGCGTCTAGGTGAAGAGATGAGACGTCCGGTATGTGACATCTGGTTGTAGATGGTAACATGCAGTCGATTGAAGACGTCGGCTTCCGAATGAAGACGATGATGGTCGGTCGGAGAAGCTGTTGGTCCTCGGCTGTTGCACGATTTAGAATACTTCAAACGTTTATTATATATAGTTCTGGAGAATGTCTGCATTCATGACTGTAGTATTATAATTAGTGTTTATGTACATGAAATAAAGGTAACACACATATATATATTAGTTCATAGACGATAAAATGTTCACCTAATATATGTACAAAGTACGCGCGATGTTTCATCATCAAGTCCATTCATATCATCGTATCTTTAAAAATCATTTTCGACGACGCGTGAAATGTCCAGCCCACTCGTTGTATGGTACTGATGCTGGTTCACAATTAGGATCCATGTCGACAATGTTGGATCCTAATTGAAGTCGTCTGTTACGTCATCTGATTCTCGACGGATACATCGTCGTCGAAGATATCGGTCGATGACATATTATTCTTCTTTGTCGGGGTGTTAAGATCTGATCACGATCTCAAATGCGTTATGAACGCATGTTGCTGCAGGCAAACCACGCCAACTATCTTAGGAGCGCTGTTTTTCTCCTTAACTTGTATCGCATTGGCAAATCGTATAGGGTTAATTACATGGAATGGTAAACGGGCTTTCTATTTACATAGTTATAGTAAATCGAATTTGTTATATTAACACTCAGATTACTTATCACACCTGTGATTATATACCTAGATAAAATGAATGTGCTAAAGAAACGCTATTCTCATGACACAAATTCATTATGTTTAATTTAAACTATACGCATTTGTCTATTAAATAAAATGCATTGTTCTTTATTATGTTTTATTTACTTAGAGAACAAAAATTTACAAACAAAATCCCTTGTCTTAATGTAGTTATTCTTATAAAGAAACGAAAAAAACTATATATATGATCAGTATCAAAAATTTAATGTAGTATAGCAATATAGTTGTATCTTTTGCATTATACTAATAAAAGGACTGTGTTGCTTTGAAGGATATTTACAAACTGTGTTAAAATGTTATCTACGCCTAAAAAGGTGTTTACTTGAGAGCTGTAGGTCATAAGCTAGCGTTAATTTACGTCGTTGTCAAGTGCGTTATCATTAGCTGGTCTGATACGCGTATATTTGTATAATGTCTTATGTGCAAACATACGAAAGCGTCGGTCAATAAGATTAGGTCGATATACGATACAGGTATTGTGCGTCGTTTGGAACGATACCGAACACTCTTATAATCAATTATGCAGATCCCGATATACATTCAATCCGAACTTGTATCGTTATTTACCTTGAGAAATTGGAATCACACTTATATAATCAATTATTTAAATTTCATTAGTTTGAAGTAACGTTGACCTACGAGCCTAATTGTTTATATAGAGCTAAGACCATACGAACAGAAGTTCCCGATAATTGAATTACATTGGGGAAATGAAACCATATTTGTACAATAAATTATTCAAACTTCATTATTCGGTGTGACATAAAACTTTATATAGCCTGTACAAATAAGATTTTCTGTTGACCGCTTTCATATTTACCGTTACAACGATAAATGATGTAATAACAATCTTATATGTCAATAGGTTAACCTGGGCCGTTAATCAAATGTCTGTCAGTTATATAATTCTTCAATTTCCCAATCTTAACGTATGGTATTGAACTTTTCAATTTATTTATCCCACCCTGGGTGTAAATGCATTCGTGTTCATACTTGAAATAAATCTTAAATCGGATCTTAATTTATGTAAATATCTCCCAAAAGTTTTATTACGTTTCAGAGCTGGTTGCTATTGCGCACGGATAAGTGGTATTTCACCCGTATACTAAAGTATGACATTTTCATTTCATTCTAAACCCGTAAATCCATGCTTATGACGATACATTATCAAAATCGGACGATACCGTCCTCTATAATCCTGTTTTTACATATATACTACATATACATTCAAAACATATTTCTCTATATACAAAATTTTGGGGGTCTTTAAGTCTGGACATCTATCTCGCTTTATTTTGTAGTCCATTCATTCACATGTGTTCAGCCATTGTTTGAAGGCACGTGAAAATTGCTTTCTTCATTGCGTTATTTGAACGTGAAGTCTTTTTTTGTCAATTTTCGTTTTTTGTGTTTTAACGCTACCGCGTCAATTTGCATCTGATCGCCTGAAGAATCATTTTCAAACCTACGTACAGGTGAGTTTTGTGAATTACCGTTATTGTAATGCATCGTATCTGATTCACTGGAGCTTGACTGTATATCCGCGAATTGTTTGTTTCTCAAATGTTTTTGCAATTCAGCGAGCGGTATGTTTTCCTCGTCATCCGTGTTATCTCTAATCTGTCGGGTCTGTTGCGTAATTACAGGTAACCCATGTACTGACGTATTTGAATCGCTATCAGAAGATAATGTGTCGTCCGCAAAGGCTAAATTTGCTTTTCTAATCGGGCGCGCTAGTGGTTTATCTATCATTGGCCATTCATCGATATTTGCGTGCCTTATTTGATCAGCGTGAACTTTAATAGTTGAGTTGTCTAACTGATTCTTTATTACGTATGTTAACGGCGACTTTTGTTCGATTATACGATAATATGGCCTCCATTTACTGTCTAATTTATTCGTACGTTGAAAGTTTTTGTAGTAAACGGGGTCATTGATTTCGAATTTAATATCTTTCGTATTTTTATTCGCATAATCAGCGTGTCTACGTTTCGATTTTTGAATTTGGGCACATACCTTTTTAAATGATTTGTGTTGTTCTTCTAATATTATTTTATGATAATCTTCACCGTGATATTTACGTCTAGGCTTTAACAAGTTGTCTATTGGAAGAATAGGGTCTCTATTAAAAAGTAAGAAGAACGGTGTGTGCTTCGAAGTCTCGGATGTACAAAATCTCATTGCCGCTAAAGACATGTTTAAATGTACGTCCCATTGTTGTTCATTTTCTTGAACCCGTTTTGATAGTATATTGTTCATAGTCCCATGTGAACGCTCGTTCATGCCATTAGACGCGGGATGATATATTGTCGTCTTTACGTGGTCAATGTTCATTGATTTTAATGTTTCAGTGAAAGCTGTGCTTGTGAATTCTTTTCCGTTATCAGTTATAATTCTTATAGGACAACTATGACGGCAATAAATCTCGTTCATTAACAGGTGTATTACGCTATCAGACGACTTATCAGGCGATGCGAAAGCTTCTATGTATCCTGAGAATTGATCTACGAAACATATTATATATCTATTTCCGGAAAGCGTTTTCGGATATGGACCGCATATATCTATGGAAACAACTGAAAACGGAAACGGCGGTATTGAGGTATCCGACGATATGGGAGCTTTGATTGCTTTTAAGTTTCTACTTTGACATATAATGCACTTAGATACATACTCATTCAATTCTTTGAACATTTTAGGCCAGTAATATTTCTCTTTTAGTGTCTGAAAAAGCCTTTGAGACCCGGGATGTCCGTTTTCATCATGGTATTGCTTGACAACTGAATCAGTCAGGTGTTTAGGTACAAACAGCCTGAGAGTAGGTTCCTCATCTACGTTTGATATGTAGTACAGTATGTCATCAACCGTTAAATATCTATCATCTTCACTCTTGTTCTGTTTCCCTAATCTTAATCTCGCTTTAATCTCAGATATATGAGGGTCTTTTCCTTGTTCTATTTGCATATTATTATTAAGCCCTGATATATTATTGTTCGACGCTGTGTCGTCGACTGGGATTGGCTGCGGGGTAATAATATTATCAATTATTTGCTTGTGGTCAATGTTTGTAGAGTCGATTACGTTAATTTCGCGTGTTTGGTCTTGTTTATTTATTTGCGAATTGATCGTAAAATGTTTATCGTTAATATCTAATTCTAGTTCTGTTTGATCGCATTGATTATTCTTTATTTTGGTTTTTGGAGGTCGGCTTAGAAAGTCAGCAATAATATTCTTTTTTCCCGGTATATATTCAATTTTGCAGTTGTAACCCGCTATACTTAAGGCCCATAATTGTATTTTCTTGTTTTGCATCGGACTTTCCAATAAATACTTAAGCGGCTTGTGATCACTCTTTATAACAAATTCAGCATTGTGTAAATAATGGTGCAATTTACTTAGACTGTAAAATATGCTGTAACATTCTTTTTCAATGGTACTACATTTGCATTGCGTGGGGCTTAATCTGTGTGATATGAAAAATATCGGCTTTTCGCCCACATAATCCCCGGTCTCGTTACTGTCGCATTTTTGAGTCAAACAGGCTCCGACGCATTTATCAGATGCATCCGTATACAGAATATAACCTTTTTTTGGATCAGGGTATGAAAGATAAGGGATTTGCGTAAATGAGTCTTTTAATTGTAGGAAACTTTCTTCGCATTGTTTTGACCATTTAAATGGGACATTCTTTCTCGTGAGATTAATGAGTGGCTCGACTACTTCTGAATACGACGGACAGAATCTCCTATAAAATCCTGCAGCACCTAAGATGGATCGTACATCGCGCACGCACTTTGGCCTAGGGAATTGTCGGATCGCTTCCACTTTTAACGGATCCGGCCTTATACCATTTTGATCTATGATGAAGCCTAGGTATCTAGTCTCTCTTTGTAAGAATTGACATTTTGATAGTTTTAGCTTTAGGTTATGTTTACTGAGACTCTGTAGTACTGTATCTACGTGTGATAAATGAGATTGCAAGTCAGGTGAAAATATTAGAATATCGTCTAGATACGCCACAGCGAAGCTCTCACAACCTTTGAGTACTTTATTAGCCAATTCTTGAAATATAGCACCGGCGGAGGAGGCACCGAAGGGCATAACATTAAATTGAAATAGACCCCTGAATCCCGAAGCAAAAGCCGTTTTTTCTCTGTCCTCTTCCTTTATAGGTATTTGCCAATATCCCGATATCAAATCTAAACTGGTGAAATATTTACTTTTACCTAATAACGCCAATATATCATCTATTAATGGTAATGGATAGGCAATTGGTTTTGTAATTTTGTTTAATTGTCTAAAATCAACACAGAACCTTTTCTCATCTTTATTATCTTTATTTGAATCATGGTTATTTTTCTTTTTATCTACTAAAACAATAGGGAAGCTCCACGGACTTCTTGATGGACTTATTATGTTTGCGTCTAGCATTTCGTCGATGGCTTTATCTATGAATACCTTATTGTTTAATGGTGTTCGATACGGCCTTAATTTAATGGGCGGATGATCCCCTGTATCTATGGTAAATTCTATCGCTGAAGTTTGTGTTAATTCTAAATTATTTCTTGCGAAGAGAGTTCTGTGTTTTAAGAGTATCGGTAGAATATTTTCTTTTTGATTTTCATCTACACGTAAATCTGATAAGATTTCATCTTTAGATAAACCTGATTTCGGCTGATTATTTTTAATAACTTCTTGTACTGAGCATATTTCATTATCATTTACCGATTTTATTCGCCCTATGGCACAGTGTCGTCTAAGCCTTATTGTTTTGTGCGTATTGTTTATAATTAAAATGGGAAATTGTCTATCACGCGTTGTCTTGACGACTGAATTAACAATTGTTAAACCGGGTTCATTATCAAAGAAAGAATTGCTTATTCCATTGAATTCATAATTCGTATTTGAACGTATGCAGTTTCCTTTAGCTTGAGCAAAGAGTCTATATGCAGTTTGTGGTTTTAACACAGTATGTCTAGTTAATCTCGCTATCGTTGAAAGATGTACATCTTCTTCTAGAGGTACATAACAGTTATCAATCCTCAAACATCCTAAATCAAAGTATAAACGGACACCATTATCTTGTAAAAAGTCTCTTCCTAAAATAACATTTCTATTAACGTTACTTACTACAAAAAACATGTGCTCTTTATATATGCTCCCTATTTTGAATCTCAATTTTACACTTCCGTGGACATGTAATGAATTTCCATTTACCGACTTTAGATTTACTTTTTGAAATATCAGTGCGGGTTTTTGTTTTAACATATCATAAGTACGTTTACTCACGATGCTGACTTGAGCGCCCGAGTCTATCAAGCTCCTAAATTGATAACCACCTGTTGAAATAACACAAGAATTTGGACTACCACACAAAGCGATATTATATGTCTCGACTTTTTCATTCTTACCATAGACCCCTTTTTGGTAAGAATTTCCTAGTTTTTTCGATTAATGTACGTTTTTCTTTGAGTACATTCTCTACCAAAGTGTCCTAATTTACCACAATTCCAACAATCAATTTTATCTTTCCAATTGTTGTCATATTCGTTCTTGCGCCTGTTATCGTATTGATTTATCGTATGACCGTTCCGCCCTACCGTATATGCACTTATCTCGCGTTGCCTGCGGCGACAGATTTCAATACAATGACCGTGTTTCTTGCAATATGTGCAAACAATAGATGACCTAATATAATCGATATCTGTCTGAATATTATCGGTCGTAATGTTATTAAGTCTATTTACCTGTGATCGTAACTTAAACCTAGCTCTGACACTTTGCTCATGTATAGCGCTTTTTAAAGCATTTGATAACGTTGCATGATTTTCGCGCATTAATTTAAGTCTCAAATAATCGTGCGATAATCCGTCGATAAAAATTTCTACTAACTGTTTTTCTTTATATTCTAAATTTCCTTCAATATTTTCGTATGCGTCAGTCGCAAGAGATAAAAGTCGCTCAGCGTATATTTGAACATTTTCGTCGGTCTTTTGTTTAGTCGTCTTTAATAATGAGAAAGCGTATTGTGGGTCTTGAATTTCTGCAAATCTTAATTTAAGCTGTTCCTTTAAATCTGTCAACGTCCCTGTCGGATCATCAGTCAAAAAACGTTGTATGTAATCACTAACAAGCCCTTTACTAGATTGGTAAGCAACAAATTTTAATTTATTCTCATCTAAATTGGTAAGTGTTCCATATTTTTCTACATTTTTAATCCAATGTTTAAATTCTTTTGAATTTCCATCAAATGATTGTACCACCTGTGAAATAGTCTGAGTGCTTATGGCCGTTTTAACATCTTTAATTTGTTCATTTAAATTTTGAAATAATTCAGGGATTATTTGATTTGCCATTTTGATACAAGCGTTAGGAAATAAAACAGTCACTCACCGGAAGTTGCAGAATGTGTGCGGTCTGATGTCGTTGTTCCCGGCTCACGGTTGTTGTTACTGGTTACAGAAGTTGCCGAAACGGAGTTTCTTCGCGTTGTTTTCCATGGCTTCGTAATTGTAAGTGGTAGTATTTCTTTGTTCGAATCCTTGGTTCACGAGCACCATTTAACGTCCTGTGTCCCGTAATCGTTCATGGTTCATAGACGACACATAGTTACTAACAATGTTCATTACTCTTAAATTACCGGTATGTAGCCTATCATTCGATATCTCGTCATGCGCGAATTGCCAAGATAACGAGTTTTGCATTAACTCCCATTTTCTCGTGCCGCGCATGGGACAAGTCGGTCCTTCTTTATTTATGTTAATTTCTCTGCATAATACAGGATAAAATATTCAACAACACCATGTATCAGTTTCTAGTCCAATTTAATGTCTAACATACTTAATATTTTCGGTTATACAAATACAGTCTGATAGCTACATGATCGTATCTTTCTCGATCCGTACACCTCCAAGTCTAAACGCTAACCCTCTTGTTTCCCTCTAACATCCAGCCCGTGAAACTCAGTTATGAATTCCATTGGTCAGTGTTCTATGCGTGGTTGTTTCTTATTGGATACATTACTTAAGATACTGAATCAATGAAGCCCTGGGAACGGGATAAACAAACCACTAAAATATTTACAAGCTTTATCCAACCTTTTGATGAGAGATTTAACTGAATAAACACTATTGCCTGACCAATACAAACATACCTGGCCTTGTGTCAACTATACTATTCTTTAATCTCTCCCTCATCGATAAGCTTATTTGAATATATGTGCACTTTGTGACTGTCATGTTTACTGGCCATTTTGATAAAATTTTCAATATTTTTTATATGAGGTAAATCTATATATTCCACCCATAATTTCTAACCATAATGTGACACATGTATTATGCTAATGAACATTTTAATTTAATCGTAATAAAAATGATAATAATACTAACAATCATAATAATAAAAAATAATTGCAATCAGCTGTTTTATCTTTTTTTTATGATTTCATTTTATGTTTTTATATTACATATTATATTGGATACACTCAGAATACAAGCTTCAATCAGTTTTACACTACATGAGAGGGAATCCCAAAGCTAAGTACTATTCCGTGGCTCTCCTTCCCTCCTCATCGGCTTCCTGAAACATATGGGAGGCTACTGGCTATTTTAAAAATAATAGCTGTTTAATAGGGGGGCAAGTGGTGTAAAAAAAGTATAGCTGTGACATAAAGGAGGCAACAGGTTATTTAAAAAAAGAATAGCTGTGATATAGAGGATGCAACTAGTTATTTAAAAAAAAATAGCTGTGATATAGAGGAGGCAACAGATAATAAGTTAATTTGATAAGTCGGCGTATCATTTCGTATGCACCATATATACAAAAAGGAAAATCATTTTGATAAGATGGCTTACCATTACATTTAACTAAAAGTCAGATTATAAGTTAATTTGATAAGTCGGCGTATCATTTCTTATGTACCATATACACAAAAAAGAAAATCAGTTTGATAAGATGGCTTACCATTACAACATGTAACTAAAATTCAGATTGTAAGTAAATTTGATAAGCCGGCGTATCATTTCTTATGTACCTTATGCACAAAAAGGAAAATCACTTTTAGAAGATGGCTTACGATTACAAGTAATTAAAAGTCCGTTTGTAAGTCAATTTTATAAGCCGGCGTATCATTTCTTTTGTACCATATTCACAAAAAGAAAAATCAATTCGATAAGCCGGCGTATTTTTTCTTATGTACCATGTACACTTAAAGGAAAATCAATGGGATACGCCTGTGTAACATTATTACAAGTAATTTAAAATCACATTGTAAGTCAATTTGATAAGCTGGCTTATAATTACAACAAGTAACTAAAAGTCAGATTGTAAGTCAATTAGATAAGTCGGCTTATAATTGCTTATGTACCATATGCACAAAAACGAAAATCAATATGATTAGCCGGCGTATCATTACTACAAGAAACTAAACGTCACATTTTAAGTCAAGTTGATAAGCCAGCGTATCATTTCTGATGTACCATATGCAACCAAAAAAGGAATATCAATTTGATAAGCCGGCGTATCATTACTACAAGTAACTTAATTTACAAACTTTCATCAGCATCAAAATACTAGATATTTTAACAAACTTCTCGAAAAAATTAACACCAAGAGCTGTCAGAAGAAAGCGCGCTCGACTTGTCGAGTGCGCGATAGTATCACGTAAGCCATCATAGGGAAATAGTTCATATTCAATAATGTCGAGGTAATATTGTCATATTCTAACTGGAAGAGGACCATAATTGAAACATATTGATCGCATATATTTTAAAGAAGTGGTACCTTATATACATGTAAATGCAAAAATAGAGATGAAAACAGTTTATGATTCTAGCGACCGTTTGCTACGAAAAATACCCGCTTCATAAATTAAAGTTGTGTTATAACTGATTTTGTGATCTGCATTGTATCTGGGGGGTTTTCCCGCTAGTCTGGTATTTCTTACTTGACATTAGCAAAAACTAATGGACGCTGCATTAAAGGATGAAATACCTGAGGTTCAAGTTACTAAATATATAGTGTAGTCTTAACAAAACACAATAGGCATTTTTACTATGTATTTTGAGAATGTACGACTATTAAATAGGTAGCGCAACGTGTTTATTTTCTTTTGCCATTCTGTGGAATGTTTGAAAATATCAATTGCTAAGTCATTGTATTCTTTGCTTACATGTTCATCTAGAAATGCATGTCTATTAGCTTATGCGTTTGGCAACGCATATATGAAGATTGGAACATTCTCATTTTAAATCACAGAAAGACATACAAATTATGTTCAACGTTGATTTATATTTTTGGCTGGCAACTTGCCTCCGGTACGTTGAATGATCATTGCGCCAAATGTGATTTGTGTAAGCTTTTTTACATGTTTTATGTGTTTAAATGCCTTTTAAATGGCCATTCTCTATGCCATTTTGATGTATACTTTAAGGGTAACAATTATTGAAAACTGGTCTAAAGTGTTTGTTATATCGCTATGAGAGTATTTTCTGCACTGTCTGCGCTATTGTTGTTTGCTACAATTTATCATACATACATGCACTGATTAACAGTAAAAAGATATAGACAGGTCGGAAATAATGCCGGGTTAAATGTAAGATGACGTTTTGTATCATCTACCATTTAGAGTAGTCATCGATTTTCGGTTTATGCAGCGTATCAAACATAAGCAAGTATTGTGATTGAGGATTCTTTGCTTCTTATTTATAGTGCTCACTCATGTGTATAAATCGGTCGCCTAGTAAATCCGGTTTTACATAAAATTGTGTCGACTTAATATGAAGGTGTTTCCGTCATTTAAACTAAAGGTATATGAGTTTCATGTTTAGAACGCCGTCATGGGTGCCATTGCATGGCGGAACATTAAGGATAAAAATCCAAACGTATTAGGGCATTTCGGAACTTCCGATCGTAGATAGTATACCAATTAATGTTTTATTTTATGTGTTAAACAAACAGATGTACATTGTAGGCTGAATTAATGGAATATTAATAAGCGTTAACGCGATTTGGAAAAAAAACTTGATGCCACGCAAATAATGTTATTATTTTTGTTCAAACACATAAGGTTACTGAATCACATACAGCAAATACTATTAATAGTACACACTTGCTGCAACATGTGACAAAATAACGATGTATTATTTATGCGATGTTTCTACATGTAATATAAAGAAGTGAAACTCCAGCTGCTGGAGCAGTATTGAATTTTCATTAAAAACAATTAGTTGGTCCTTTATTTAAGGCAAGTGACCAATTGCACAAACAGTACAAAACAGTACAATACAGCACAATACAAACCAACATAAACACAAAATATGAATAAAGCTGGGGTCACCGCCTTGGAACGGTCAATGCAAAGCATTGGGGGTTTAAACCTGGTTAAAGAGCGCTCAACCTCACACTTGGCCCAGCAATATTCATAATACATTTAAGTGTAAATACAATTTAACGTCATAGCATTGTAACTCAAATTAAACAATAATAAAAGGGAATTAAACCGCATTCAATTTAATTACTATTTAATTACTCAATTGCATTGAAGATACAAGAGTAACAGAATTACAACTTTTTGACGAACGATCAAATAAAACTATTAACAATTGTCAACTACATTCCTTCTTTATAGTAAAGATTTGAGAATATAGAATCATAGAGTTAATATCTCAGATAATCATCGCGCAAATACAGGAAGAAGCAGCAATAATGGGTGTAAAAATTCCATATTACATAGCTTGGTTGTTTATGTGACTGCTAAACAAATTAAAAATAATTAAATCAAACAAGAAACGCCTATCAGAGAGAAAATATAAATAAAATGGAACGTTATAAACCCAATGACCTACGCATGTACATAATCATTTTCATTATAATTTTGTTTAAAACTTAATTATATTAAAATAATTTCAAACAATGTCTTAAAAGGGGCTTTTTCACAGATTTTGGAATGTTTTGATGTTTGTCATTAAATGCTTTATATTGATAAATATAAACATTGGATCTAAAAAGCTCCAGTAAAAAATCAAGAATGAAATTTAAAAAAAAAGAAAGAAAAGGTGACCCTCCGCAGGACTCACACCACTGAGCCCTGGAGTCTTGGAGTTAAATGGCTACGCATTAAGCCACTCGACCATCCTTCCTTACACACTGAAAGACATATGCTATACTTCATAATATGTGTGCAATCGGTCACTTGCCTTAAATAAAGGACCAACTTATTGTTTTTAATGAAAATTCAATACTGCTCCAGCAGCTGGAGTTTCACTTCTTAATATTACATGTAGAAACATCGCATAAATAATACATCGTTATTTTGTCACATGTTGCAGCAAGTGTATACTATTAATAGTATTTGCTGTATGTGATTCAGTAACCTTATGTGTTTGAACAAAAATAATAACATTATTTGCGTGGCATCAAGTTTTTTTTCCAAATCGCGTTAACGCTTATTAATATTCCATTAATTCAGCCTACAATGTACATCTGTTTGTTTAACACATAAAATAAAACATTAATTGGTATACTATCTACGATCGGAAGTTCCGAAATGCCCTAATACGTTCGGATTTTTATCCTTAATGTTCCGCCATGCAATGGCACCCATGACGGCGTTCTAAACATGAAACTCATATACCTTTAGTTTAAATGACGGAAACACCTTCATATTAAGTCGACACAATTTTATGTAAAACCGGATTTACTAGGCGACCGATTTATACACATGAGTGAGCACTATAAATAAGAAGCAAAGAATCCTCAATCACAATACTTGCTTATGTTTGATACGCTGCATAAACCGAAAATCGATGACTACTCTAAATGGTAGATGATACAAAACGTCATCTTACATTTAACCCGGCATTATTTCCGACCTGTCTATATCTTTTTACTGTTAATCAGTGCATGTATGTATGATAATTTGTAGCAAACAACAATAGCGCAGACAGTGCAGAAAATACTCTCATAGCGATATAACAAACACTTTAGACCAGTTTTCAATAATTGTTACCCTTAAAGTATACATCAAAATGGCATAGAGAATGGCCATTTAAAAGGCATTAAAACACATAAAACATGTTAAAAAGCTTACACAAATCACATTTGGCGCAATGATCATTCAACGTACCGGAGGCAAGTTGCCAGCCAAAAATATAAATCAACGTTGAACATAATTTGTATGTCTTTCTGTGATTTAAAATGAGAATGTTCCAATCTTCATATATGCGTTGCCAAACGCATAAGCTAATAGACATGCATTACTAGATGAACATGTAAGCAAAGAATACAATGACTTAGCAATTGATATTTTCAAACGTTCCACAGAATGGCAAAAGAAAATAAACACGTTGAGCTACCTATTTAATAGTCGTGCATTCTCAAAATACATAGCAAAAATGCCTATTGTGTTTTGTTAAGACTACACTATATATTTAGTAACTTGAACCTCAGGTATTTCATCCTTTAATGCAGCGTCCATTAGTTTTTGCTAATGTCAAGTAAGAAATACCAGACTAGCGGGAAAACCCCCCAGATACAATGCAGATCACAAAATCAGTTATAACACAACTTTAATTTATGAAGCGGGTATTTTTCGTAGCAAACGGTCGCTAGAATCATAAACTGTTTTCATCTCTATTTTTGCATTTACAGAACGTTATCATTATTGTATCAAGGCCCAATCAATATGCTAACAGACTGAAGATCAACGAACATAATTAATATGTTGCTGTGACCATATATTGCGCGATCGCGAAAATGGAATAAACAATACGCTGATACAGCATGTTTTAAAAAACATTATAAGTTGAAAACACTATGGTCAAAGAAATTCATTCTTTATGTGCGTACATAATAATTCAGACAAGCTTGCACATTTTTTTTAAAAGACGTCAGGGATTTCAATAACAACTATTTTGTTTGACCATGAATTTACGCATTGCTTGGGACAATTTTTAGCTCGACATTTCGAAGAAAAATGAGAGCTATACTACTCTCCCCGGTGTCGGCGTTGGTTAAAGTTATTAATAAAGTCAAATAACTTTAACACTATCAAAGATAATTATCTCAAACTTGGAATACTTCTTTATGACAACAAAACCATTGTGTAGGTCAAGGTGCATTACTCTGTGTCAGAATTATTTTTAGAGTAATGCCCCTTTTTATGCTTACAAAATTGGTCCACTTTATTCCTAAAGGATCAAAGCTATTGCTTTCATACTTGCAACACTTACTAACTATTATAAGGGGATTGTGCACGCAAAGTTATGTAACTCTGACTGGCATTTTAACAGAATTATGACCCCTTTCATATTTAGAAAAAAATATGTTTTGGTCCATTTTATACCTAAAGTATCATAGCTATTGCTTTCAGACGTGGAACACTCGCTAACTATTATAAGAGGACTGTTCAGGACAAGTTGCATAACTCTGGTTTGCATTTTGACGGAATTATGGCCCTTTTTGACTTAGAAACTTTCAATATTTTGTTAAATGTTGTGTTAAGATGCACTTTACTTCTAAAGTATCAAGGCTATTGCTTTTAAACTTCAAATACTTTCTTACTATCAGGAGGGTACTGTACCTTGCAAGTTGAATTTGACCTTGACCTTTGAATGACCTTGAATCTCAGTGTCAAATAAATTAATTTAGCTTACATTGCGATAACTTCTTTATTAAGGATCAGATTGTATTCATACTTGGACGAAACAACACTTACTTGACAAACCACATTAGACTCCACGCAAACCATCCCCCACGCTCCACCCCAGAATCTCTCCCCCCCCCCCCGGAAAAAATGAAGATAGTGTTTTTCCTTTTTTCTTTTTTTCCTTTTTTAATATTATCTAATAAATGACCACACCCCACATTATTCCCCCTCTCCGACCCCCCCCCCCTTCCGAAAAAAAAATTGTTTTTAAAATATGGCAAAAAAACACAAATATTTATTTTTATTACTTTATTTTTAAAAGAACGTCCAACCATCCCACCCAAGCTATTGTATGTCTTTACAAATGTTCAATAGATTGTGGAAAAAATGCCTGAACTCAGAATCGTATATAAGGTACCACTTCTTTAAAATATATGCGATCAATATGTTTCAATTATGGTCCTCTTCCAGTTAGAATATGACAATATTACCTCGACATTATTGAATATGAACTATTTCACTATGATGGCTTACGTGAAACTATCGCGCACTCGACAAGTCGAGCGCGCTTTCTTCTGACAGCTCTTGGTGTTAATTTTTTCGAGAAGTTTGTTAAAATATCTAGTATTTTGATGCTGATGAAAGTTTGTAAATTAAGTTACTTGTAGTAATGATACGCCGGCTTATCAAATTGATATTCCTTTTTTAGTTGCATATGGTACATCAGAAATGATACGCTGGCTTATCAACTTGACTTAAAATGTGACGTTTAGTTTCTTGTAGTAATGATACGCCGGCTAATCATATTGATTTTCGTTTTTGTGCATATGGTACATAAGCAATTATAAGCCGACTTATCTAATTGACTTACAATCTGACTTTTAGTTACTTGTTGTAATTATAAGCCAGCTTATCAAATTGACTTACAATGTGATTTTAAATTACTTGTAATAATGTTACACAGGCGTATCCCATTGATTTTCCTTTAAGTGTACATGGTACATAAGAAAAAATACGCCGGCTTATCGAATTGATTTTTCTTTTTGTGAATATGGTACAAAAGAAATGATACGCCGGCTTATAAAATTGACTTACAAACGGACTTTTAATTACTTGTAATCGTAAGCCATCTTCTAAAAGTGATTTTCCTTTTTGTGCATAAGGTACATAAGAAATGATACGCCGGCTTATCAAATTTACTTACAATCTGAATTTTAGTTACATGTTGTAATGATAAGCCATCTTATCAAACTGATTTTCTTTTTTGTGTATATGGTACATAAGAAATGATACGCCGACTTATCAAATTAACTTATAATCTGACTTTTAGTTAAATGTAATGGTAAGCCATCTTATCAAAATGATTTTCCTTTTTGTGTATATGGTGCATAAGAAATGATACGCCGGCTTATCAAATTAACTTATAATCTGACTTTTAGTTACGTATAATGGTAAGCCGTCTTATCAGAGTGATTTTCCATGTTGTGTATGTGGTACATAAGAAATGATATGCCGGCTCATCAAGTTGATTTGCTTTTTTATGTGTAAATGCTACATAGAAAATGATACGCTGGCTTAACAAATCGACTTTAAGTCGGACTTTTATTTACTTGTAGAAATGATACGGCGGCTAATCAAATTAATTTTTCCTTTTTTGTGCATAAATTATGGCACATACGAAATGATGCGCTGGCTTATTAAATCAATGCGGGGAATCACGTGGTCAGAATAGAGAAAACATGGCCGCCGATGCCTCGATAAGATGGAAAAGTTGAGTGTCTAAACAGGTACATCTTCCTTATTACTTACTTGTTTTTAATCGGATGACGCCTATCATAGGGCCAGCCGGACGCGGTTTCATCGAGTATCAACCGTTTCCCTCTGGTTGGTTTGAGTGTGGAGATTACTCATGGACTATTTTGCGATTTCCTGAACCGTCAATTGCTGTTGTACACGAACTAACAATAATATAACTGTTTTCACACTAATTAGCACTGTTTAAGTACCAGTTGTTCATGCGGACGCATTGAAACTGGCAAAACATGGATACATCGATTGCTAATGGCGTTATTTTCAAGGTAAAGTTGAGTTTTGATTGGTTTTGACGATTGCTGTTGAGCACGCACATGGCTGTTATACACGGACAACTTCTAGAACAACTGTTGTTGAGCACGCACATGTCAGGGAATACCGTTTTCTCCGCGCCGAATAAGTCTAAAACAACGTCGCATGTTCTAGTACATGTGGCGATACATATCTAATGTTTCCAGCAAAACACACATTTTGGTTGAACATTGCCATGTTTCTTTTAATGGAAATATTATAATGACAAGTTTTTTTTCCATAAACTGCAAAACAAAACGAAACACACAAAAGAACTTTCATGTATGCTAAGCATATAATCAACGCATATACATATAAAATAGATTTTCCTTGATTCTCTAAGTACTAACACTTTTCCAATAAAATAGTTCAGTATTAAAACTATCAACATATTTATAAATGTTTTCACAGAGTCAAAAGCTCAGGACATTTTTTATATGATTAATGATACAATTTATTTAAGATTATAAAATAAAATGTATTTAATCAACAAAGATTGTTAATTGAAATTGACATCATCATATATTTCTAGGCATATCAAGTCTAAGAGTTAGAAAAAACATTATTTTTGCATGCCATAGACACACTTCAGTTCTTAAATTCAACTTACTCATAAACGAAAAATATGCTGAATATTCTAAATATGAATAAATGTAACTGATTTTGAAATATTGAACAAGTCAATGTAACAGCAGTATACACAACTTTCTCGTTTTACTGTAAAGTACTGATACATTACTGAATGCCAGCTAAAACAATTAAAACATTTTTAGAAATGTTTTTGTGTATCTGTAAGAGCTCATAAGAAATACATAAGATATTAGTAAATTGTAACACTCGGGAAAAAAGTAGTTGTTACTGTTTACTCTGCATCAAGCATTGGGGACAAATTTGACCACATTTTTAACAATGACTTTTGACGTACCATTATTTTTCAATGTTATTCCTCCAATTTCTGTATATAACAGATTAGAATGAAGCCTGCCAAGGTCAGCCGCATCATCATTGCCTGTGCTGTTCTTCATAATCTGCAGTTGATGTGGGGGAACCAGCAGTGGATCCGGAACCTTTAGAAAAGGTTGCCAAGGGAGATATGTTTCAGGCTGTATCGGATGGTAGAAGAGTTAGAGATACCATTGTCGCAAATTACTTTACTTAGGAAATTAACAGATTAAATATAAATGTTTTCATTATATTTGTGCTTGTATATCTCGGAGTCATACACTGATAGTTTGGTTTCTTATTTGTTTATGTGGGTTTAACAGCATTGGAACAACCATTCAAAATATGAACACAATATATTATTTCAATGCCTATATAATATTTTTGAAACAATGTTTAGGTAATTACCTCATTTGTACTCACTCATTTTTGGATTTTTGTAAACTAGAATATCAGTCTGTACTGTGATTCTTTCGTAGAACTTTTCATGTTTGTGCAAAGCTGTTCTGTTTGGCATAGTACACCATCTGCACCTCGCTCAGTGACCTGTATATGTTTAAATATTTTTGTTTTTCTTGGTTTACTCTATTAACTACTTACACAAATGATAAGCATTGTTCTAAATGATTTTGATTATTGATAGCCATCAGCTAATTAATTATGGTTATTGTTAAACAATGATCTGATTCTATTGGTTCAGTATGTCCGTTTCATTGTTAGCAAATAATTTCAATTTAAAGAATATTACATTGTCATTATATAGTTTAAAGTTGAATTTTTAGCTTATATAAATGAAACAAGTCCACGATTAGTTATATACATACATATATACATACTAAGTCTGAGGCTCTTTCTTGTTACTGTTGCAACTTGGGTGTTCATCTGTATCTGCTGATGCACATCTTGCCTGATCTCTGATGAACATACATTAAAGAACACTGTTATAGATCTATTATGTATACATCATATTATTTGTTCCATTGAGTCATCTTTGTTAAAGCAAGAGATATTTTGCAGTTTTTATTTGTTTTATACATGCTGTACAGTAGAGATATAATATTGGAAACTATTCCTTACCCTGTTAAAATCGTCAATAATCGAAGTTTAGTCTAGACATAATAAAATCTTGGGAAAAATAACACTTTTGCCCCCACCAGAGGGTTGGATATGCACATGGAATGAGCCCATTGTGTTCATTCAGTATGTATTCACACCTCTGGCGTGGAGCTTAAGTGTTATATTGCCAAATCTTGACAAATGAATGAACAGTCAAACCAATACAATTTTCTGATTGTTACCACAATAACAGCTCGATCAGATAATGGCTTCAGACGGTATGACAGACTTGTTTAACAACGGTAATTTCAAACATAACTTTTTAACCATTTGTTTCGTAGATTAAATAATTGTACCCCACTCTTGATTTTCCCAACGATGGCAGCTTCCAAGTCCATATTAAACCATCTTGCTTTTTTGACTATAAATGTCGTGTTCAAAACATATTTGATACGTATTAAACGTTATTCTATGTCTGGTATGGCTTATTTTCAGTACTAATTCATAATTTAATAGCATTTTTAGCAAAGTATTACAGAAATACTTACCTGCGGTCACGCTGGCCTAAACTTTATATTGCCACTGTAATGAAGTTATAGGATCAAAGCTTATTGATGATTGTTGTTGTAAACTAGTTACCTTGTAAATTGTAATGTGTCTGAGTTGGTGTCTGTAGCTATAAGGTTTTATGTCCGCTTCGAGGTTATATGTACAGTCTGTCCTCTATCCGGCTCATGTAAAACGAGTACTGAAAAGAGACCAATGCAAGATTATCATTTCAATAAAAATATTCTTGATAATACAAACCTGGGACGAAATTGATCTCTGAAAGCGTAAAACACAGTACACAATCTGTACGAAATAAAATACATTTTCAAGTTGTTTAAATTCATGCCCAATTCCAAATCATATTCATCCTTTATGTTCTGGTCACAAACTGTATAGTAATAAGGTCAAATGTTATCCTGTCTTTTTAAAGTTTATATGTACTTGTCTCTTTAGCATGAAAAATTGTTCTGAAAACAATTGAACATTCACTTAAATGACAATATCATAAAGGGATTTCTTCAGGCAAAAAAAAAGCAATCCAAAACAAATATAAATAAAACTGTCTGGAGGAAAAGCAACATTTTCAAATACTCGCAAGCCATTACAAAAGGCAGCTACACCGAAAGAGGCAAGCAATAAAATTCCTATTAAAAATAAAATTTTGATGATCCAGATTGCCAATTTCGTAGACGAATTTACATTTTCAGTGCGTTTGCATAAGATATGTATCGCTACATATATCAGAACATGCAAATGCGACGTTGTTTTAGACTTATTCGGCGCGGAGAAAACGGTATTCCTTGACATGTGCGTGCTCAACAACAGTTGTTCTAGAAGTTGTCCGTGTATAACAGCCATGTGCGTGCTCAACAGCAATCGTCAAAACCAATCGAATCTCAACTTTACCTTGAAAATAACGCCATTAGCAATCGATGTATCCTTTTTTTGTCAGTTTCAATGCGTCCGCATGAACAACTGGTACTTAAACAGTGCTAATTAGTGTGAAAACAAAGTTAGTTAGTGTACAACAGCAATTGACGGTTCAGGAAATCGCAAAATATTCCATGAGTAATCTCCACACTCAGACCAACCAGAGGGAAACGGTTGATACTCGATGAAACCGCGTCCGGCTGGCCCTATGATAGGCGTCATCCGATTAAAAACAAGTAAGTAATAAGAAAAATGTACCTGTTTAAACACTCAAATTTTCCATCTTATCGAGGCATCGGCGGCCATGTTTTGTCAATTCTGACCACGTGATTCCCCGCATTGAAAATGGACTTACAGTGTGATTTTAAGTTACTTGTTGTAATGATACGCCTGTTTATCATATTGACTTACAATGTGATTTTAGGTTACTTGTAGTAATGATACGCCGGCGTATCACATTGATTTTCCTTGTGTGTATATGGTACATACGAAACGATATGCTGTCTTATCAAATTGACCAAAACAATGTGACTTCAAGTTACTTGTAGTAATGATTCGCCTGCTTCTCAAATTGATTTTCTTTTTTGTTCATATGGTACATAAGAAATGATATGCTTTCTTATCAAATTGACATGCAATGTGATTTTAAATAACTTTTCGTTATAATACGCCAACTTGTCAAATACATTTTCTTTTTGTGTAAATAGTCCAAAAGAAACGATACGCAAGCTTAACAAAAATGTTCTTTATGTATGAATGGTCCAAAAGAAATTACAAACTGTCTTATCAAATTGATTATTCTATTTATTTTTAATATTTTCTGTTATGCCGGCTTATCAAATTGATTTTGAATTGTCATTGTGATTTCTTCTTAACAATGATTCGCCGGCTTATTAAATTCATTTTTCAATTTGTTATTATTATTTTCTGTTATGTCGGCTTATCATCTTAATTTTTAAAAAAAGACCAGACTCATCAGAAAAAAAACGACTTTGTTTTCCTTTTTTTAATAAACATCCAAAAAATGTAAAACGATCACATAAAAATGGCCTTTAAAAAGTATATTTTCCTGTAGATATTTTGGGAAAGATTGGACTTTCCATTCTAAAATAGAAGTTGTTTATTTTTAATTATTTAGTTAGTTTTTTTATTATTTATTATTGTTATTGCTATTGTAATTATTGTTATTGATATTGCTATTGTTATTATTATTATTATCATTATTATTATTATTAATATTATTGTTATTATTATTATTATTGTATTATTATTATTATTATTATTAGTAGTAGTAGTAGTAGTAGTAGTAGTAGTAGTAGTAGTAGTAGTAGTAGTAGTAGTAGTAGCAGCAGTAGAAGTAGTAGTACTATTATTATTATTAGTAGTAGTAGTATGCGATATAGCGAACTTAAGGTCGCGATTCCGTATTGATATAAGGACCCCTCTCCTTGTGTTTTCGCAATTTCACATCGAGCTTTAGCAGCCTCTCATCGTGTTTCGAAAGCTCGTCATGGGTTTTAGCAGCCGGTCATGATGTGTTGGCAATCTCGGTAAAGTGTTCTCAAAATTGTGTATACATTATTTTATGTGACGCCGACAACGAAGAAACATAATGGCACGTCATAAACGTATATGTAATTATAAACAAAATGTATAATACGATGCCAGATTGCGACAAGACGTTGCGATATATAATAAATACGACGTAATATAACTAAAGCACTTTGCTAGAATACGCTGTGAGATTCCAATCTAGATGCGAATATATAGAGTACTGTGGGATATCGTGAAAGCGCGGTACACAATAAATTTATTTGAAACCACACTGCATGATAACTAGTGGCTAGTATACGATATACGATCATGACAGGAGTATGACTAATAGCTAGAACATGATGAAAGTTCGCGACCGTAACATTCGAGGTATCTTTAATACGATGTAAAGTCACATTCGCGCTGCAATATAGCTTGAATATGATGCGAAAAACACTTTAAAAATCCCTATAATACAATGTGAGATCACAAATGATTGATGCTAAAGTTGAACATGTATGCCGCATTCTCACATGTTGCTCCGATTTTGCAAAGGCATATGTCGATAATGATCGCGAGATTTTATTTGCAATCTTCAAGATGCATTTGTATACCAAGCTACGTGTTGCAATTATTCAACATTATATTTTTGTGTAAATATAATATAATTCGTAAAGTAAATTTACCATCTCCAAGACATTACATTTGTAGTTATTATAAGCATTCGACACATGAACACAACTCTGTTTAATCACATAAGTATTATTTTATTTAAATTTCATTGCCTTTTTATATTATTTTAAGGGTATGTTTCTGTAGCAGGAATTGAATATCCACTATACAATATATTTCATTTTGATTTGTATTTATGTTCTTAATAAGCAATGTTAATCGCACAGATTTCTTGCTGCACAAAATTACAGTACAATTCAATAAAAGCAATCTTTATTTGAAGCATTAACAAGAGCCTAGAGTTTAATAACACGGAACATGTTAAATATTTATTATATTTTGTTTATGTTCAGTTAACTAAGTACTTCAATCTAACACTAAAGTCCAAATATCGTTTCTGAAATGAACCTATACTATCCCGAACTATCCGCAACCCAACTTCAAGTTTTCTGGGACCAATGACCTCCTTTGGAAATCCGATACACACAATTACACATACATAACTTACGGATAGTGCCATTAAGGTCGTGGTAAACATCACACTTATATATTTATAATAACGGGTATCGTTTTCTTTTCAAGTAAGTCACATTAACGCCTGCTTCTCAACAACATAATGCTAACACAGCAGATTTGAAAATATCTCATCAATTTTCGACAAAATAACCTTGCAAATACAGTTTTGGATCATCTGCACGTGGTTGTTAATACTGTTTTAATTGAATTTCAGCTTCGAACATTTTTTTAGGGAAATATTGAAACAAAATTTAACCGCTTTAATTACATTTCCATGACATAAGATTGGTTGTGAACTATACACTCGAAGACACGTATTACGCAATGCTTTAGGTCACTGCGTTAGTAAAGATTTTGTTTAAACATTCAGGCAGTGACGTATTAAAGTGAATTCCAAGATATCGTTAAATGTGGTTTGTTATATAATATTTATAATGTGTTTTGCGCCATACGTCAATCACAACTCGATTTTAACCCATTTATGCTTAGCGTCTAGAAATAGGCCTTGGCAAACAGCGTAGACCGTTGCTTAAAGGAATGTCTGTAAGAAATATTATAAATATAGAAATAAGTATACTAGTCATCCCTAATTTTGGAAATAAATTGATGCGATTTAGAAAGATGGGAGAGTCCAAAAGGCATAAATGCGTTAATATAAAGGAATTGTCATATCGCGAATCAATTCAAACCATGTTTTCGTGATAACAACAAATGTTTTACAAGTTTATATTTGATAATCATCGAAAAATGTCAGCGCAAGTATCCTTTACAATTACTTGTTCCCAATTTGATATACGTATTTAAATCTATTCCAAATATAACAGTTTTGTAAGTCAATGATTTTAAAAAGTTAACTATTCCCATATATCAGACACGAATTATTGTATCCGTTTACATACATTTTATCATATTAATTGGGCACACTATTTATCTGCAAGAATCGGATAACATCAACTTAAACATTCATACTGTTTTGATATGGCGATGCAAACGTGTTCCTTAGTTAAAATTAGTATCTGCACTCAATAATAAAGGTTTATTTATAAATACAATTGACCGGAATTTAAGATAATTTACAAGGTAAGAATAGGTTAAAACAACATATTTCATGTTAAAATGCGGTTCAAAACATTTAAATTTCCGTAGAATCTCAATATAAATCCGCACTTATTTTTATGGCTCACCTGCTGTACATTAGTCGTAAATAGAAATGGAAATGCCATAAAATGTTCTCAAGAACAAAAACATCACAATAAAAACATAATGCAGTTGCTTCCGATTATAAACAAAACTAATTTCATCTCAAAAGATATAAAACCGAAACGGCTATGCACCTACATATGTGTTAAAATATTGCATCTGCAAGAATGTGTTGCATTATAGGCCAGTTCATTGTTATTGTTTTGATTCCCGATTTTCGCGCATGCGCAATGCACTGGTAGTCAAAAGCATTGCTTACAGCTAACGCAAAGCATATGGATAACGAGACTTGTTTAGTCAATAAATCGAAAAGAAACTAAAAAAACAACACCTAAATAATATTTAAAAAATATAATGTTTAGTGCCAAAAGAATGCATTAACACATTTATTTGCATTTTAAAAGAACGCGTCATTAGCATAAAAGTAATTAACATTGTCTGAAGACTGAACGACAGACAACTCGACGCAACAAAGAGCTCTATGCATTAGCCGTATAATTATTTGCAGAAAAGCTTCAATAAAAATAATGATACATCTAATTATAAAATTATAATTATCAATTGCATGCGTAAACTATAATAATAAAAAATTAGTGATAGCTAGAATGTGTCAGTGTTTCATTGAAAATAAACGTACTACAAAGCCCTATAAAAGCGAAGTTCATGACGGTATTTACATGTAATTTTAATTTGGATGGGTGTTGTTCAGAGAATGACTTGAGGAATATTAACATTCAACTGAAAAACACAACCTCACATGATGCAAATTGAACTGTGTATTCATGTATTTTGTAAACTCGTTTCTAGTGATCGAGTATGAGTGACAACTATCTAACATTTAACACACACGCACAAACACACACACACACACACACAACATAATATATATACATATATAATATAATATATACACATTGTTTCATTATTATTTACCCCCATTGATGTCAAACGTTATTTCTTGTTTTTATGATGTATTTCGTGCATTGCCGTAACATTACATCTTTATACGGAATGACGTATTTATAATTAACCGATGCCCGCTAAATACGTAAAATATTTTTTATTTACATTTTATAATTCATAAATACTTTATTTTTTATAAATAAAACGGGCTTGTATCTTTACCGTGTTCAATTTCCGATAATCTATAGACTTCAAATTTGTACAATAATTATGTAACATATCTAATTTAAGCAACTGTTAAGTATTTCGGTGGTAAATTTATTCAACCAAATGCCTAGTTACTTAATACTACCAGAATGAAGACATGGTGGCATCATCAATTGCGTTTAATGACCAGACTGTCATCTGCCACCTAGTGTGATTTATGACACCATGTTGTTAGTTAGGTCTGGACAATATCTGATCAAAACGAGATAATCGGATTAGGCAGAACAAAGGGGCAATTAAACACCGGAATACAAAGGCTTAAACGATTTTAAGATTGATGCAAACAATCAAATGAAAACTATTGCATTTAATTAAATGTTTATTTAATGTGTCAACATGTTAGTTTTCCCGGACCAGGGTAAAGGTCCCTGCCCAGACAAATACCATTATGGTTAATTTGTAAATGTTTGTATTTGGATTTGATCTATTTATTCATTGTGTTCAATCTTATTTGTTTCAGAAACGTAGAACAACTTGTTGGCGTGTTGAAAAATAAAATCTAAATATAATCGTTTAAATTTAACCGATCACGCTCTATTTCTCCCCATTGATTGTATCTTTCTTTTGACTACCAATATAGCCCGGATGTAAACACGCAGGTGCGCGTGACGTCACGCGTGAACTGGCGGATTTCCGTATATTATTGATTACGTTCGACTTTCAAACAAGTTTACCTGCCCACCGCCTTCCCCTCTGTTTTAACGTAAACGAACACATCCTCGATACAATTTTGAACCATATAATTGTTTCTTAATTACTTGATACGAGAATACTAGATGCAGTTATGGTTCGTTCTTATTTATTCAATTTTGAGTTGGTTCTTCATCAATACAAAGGTGGGAATACTATTATTGAACATAATTTAATAACTCATGATTAAAGAACACTGATGTGAAACAATATAAGTATGAGCGTGTTCGCAAATATCCAGTTATAACCATGTCCTTCAAAGTGTTTTTGGAAGTTGAAAGTTGGACTTTATTGTCGCCATTTGTTAAGGATATATACATGTACCTGTTTGAGGTGTACAAGGTGAGCATTTAACAACTGTCAACAACATTTTTAGACTTTCGGAAATGTATATGGCTGGGAACGAGATTTTGACCCATCTGGTAAAAAAATGACTTACCTGCTTAGCTCATTTAATGAAAGTTCAACACCTGACAAATCAAAATCTGAAATTTGAATTCCTAATATTGACGATGTTCTGATATGTTTTTATGATTTGTCAAAAAAGCACTATAATTGATGTTTTTTAATACATGTAGTGACCTATTTCTGACTGTTATGCTTACCAAACTTTCATTTGTAAGTTGTCAAACACATAAAGATACATTAGGGAGCAAAATATAAACCAGACAAAGTAAATAACGATATCAGCCTCAAATGGGTCAAAGTCTCGTTCTCAGCAACACATGCGTATGGAAAGGCCTTGTCCATATACACATGCATACCAAATATGAAGGTTACATCTGAAGCGACATAGAAGCTATGAGCATTTTTGGAAACCTAAACGCAAAAGAGTGACGGAAAGACAGACAGACAGACGGACAGTTCGATCACTAAATGCCCTCCTTCGGGGGCATAAAACAAATGGGAAATTTCAGTATTGCAAATATTGACTGGAATTTTGTTAAAGTGTCTGTACAACAAAAGATGTTCAATTGAATCAATAAATGATTATTCAGCCAAGGTTTCAGTTATTGATTATTCATCAAATAAGTTCTTATCCTCTAAGGAGTAAAATCATACTAGCTATATACTGTTAAACGAAGACTTGATAAACACATACAATTTAAACGTCCATATTAAATTTAATATTTTCGTTCTTGAATACATCGGCTAAGAAAAAAACAGAATTGGCAAGAAGTGTAAAACGATCGATTGTCATACATGTAAATTTAAACTAAAGCTTTGTCACAGACGTGACATATACCCCCACATGCCCCATTGGCACAGACTATTTTGCATGCTGTCTTCACAAAACAAGAGAATCTAATTAATGGCGATTTTTAAGAATTATTATGCCATTATTATTTATGGCCAATTTGACTTTTGAACACTTGAATTATTTCACATGACACGCCGTCCAATGACTGTGAACAAAGTTAATGTACAAAGTCATTTTAAAATCTCACAATGAATGACAGTTATGGCTCGGACAAGCTCATTTATGGCCATTTTTCACTTTTAACCTCCAAGTGTGATATTGACCTTGGACATATCGACGTAATTCTTTCACATGACACATTGTCCAATGATTGTTAACAAATGTACTAAGTAATTTTAAAATCTCACAATGAATGACATAGTTATGACCCGGACAAGATCATTTATGGCCATTTTTTACATTTGAACTCACCATGTGACCTTGAACTTGGAGATATCAACGATATTCTTTCCGATACACACCGTCCAATGATGGTGAACAAATGTGCCGAATGATTTTAAAATCTCACAATGAATGACATAGTTATGGTCCCGACAAGCTCATTTATGGCCGTTTTTGACCTTTGAACTAACTGTGTGACCTTGACCTTTGAGATATCGACGTAATTTTTTCGCGCGACACACCGTCCCATGATGGTGAACAAATGTACCAAATTATTTTAAAAGCTAACAATAAATGACATAGTTATGGTCCGGACAAACTTTTGATTAAAAACACACTTAGTGACCCCGTGACCTAGTTTTTGACCCGGCATGACCCATATTCAAACTTGACCTATACGTCATCTAGATACAACTTGTGACCAAGTTTGGTGAAGATCGGATGAAATTTCGGGACAGACCGACAGACAGACCGACCGACAAAGTGACTCCTATATTGGGGGTATAAAAGGTCGTAAACATAAATAAAAATCAATTACAATCAGAGTACATAGGTCCGCGTTTTTTACTTGCGAATCAGATCCTCGCCACTTTTCCTTTAAGGTAAAAATTTGTTTCTTTCGACTGTTCAACCTGGATTTTTTCTCTTTCCTTTATTTTTTTTCCAAATATTTATAGATTGCAACGTGTATACAAGTAAGAGTGGAATGTGTGTATTTCGACGATTATGAGGTTGTTGTCCAGGCTAAAGAGTGTGTCCTTGCACTCCTACCTGATTTTATTACTAGACTCATGAAAGTAGTGGCAGATTTTGAATAACAGCTGCAATTTCCAGGTTTTTATTTCTGAGATATTTAATTATGGAGTGGTCTTATGCTGTACGGGAAGCTGGAGTACCCGGAGGACACAGTGAAATAATAATTCTATAACTTTAGATTGAAAACTGAGCTGCTCTCAGGAGTCTTTGTTTTCGAACACAATAAATTCCAATATGATATTATAAGAACAAGTACTCTAACAAGTTCTGTAATGAATTTGCAAAACAGTTGACATTTTAATGTATGAACAAGGTTTCACAAAAAACTCATAAGTAAGAGTGTATGCCCCCTAGCGGCCATGTTAATCAACAAATTAAACCCGTTTTCACTTTCTGCCTTGATATCATTAGAACAAATGTAACAAGGGACAAAATTGTCACATAACCAGGTTTTCATTGTGAAAAAAAAATATGATAAAGGGAGAAAACTCAAACTGAACTTTTGAAATGAACAAACAAAATTAACCCCCTTTGTAAGTTTTTTTTTTAATCTATTTTTAGTCGTGGCGACCTTGACATTGGAGATATTGACGTGATTCTTTCGTGCGACACACCGTCCCATGATGGTGAACAAATGTGCCAAATGATTTTAAAATCTCACAATGAATGACATAGTTATGGCCAGGACAAGCTCATTTATGGCCATTTTTGACCTTTGAACTCAAAGTGTGACCTTCACCTTGGAGATATCGACGTAATTATTTCGCGCGACACACCGTCCAATGATGGTGAACAAATGTGCCAAATGATTTTAAAATCTGACAATGAACGACATAGTTATGGCCCGGACAAGCTTGTTCCGCCAGCCCGCCAGCCAGCCAGCCCGCCCGCATTCGCCAATCTAATAACCAGTTTTTTTTCTTCGGAAAACCTGGTTAATAAGAAACTACTTATCATGAGAGATTCATAATGGTTGGGCCAAATATTTGTCGTCTAGAATTCACAAGCTTATTGTTAAAGATGTTCTGCTGACAGGTGTATTTTACAATGTAAGATTTATCATTTGTATGCGGTTATTGAAGTGGCAAGTGGCCGAAACTTTTAACAAATTTATTTCTCAGTATATATTCGCCTGGAACAGGCTCTCAAAGTCCCTCATAGTCTCCATCCAACGCGGACACAGAACCCAGTAAACAGGCCTTGAAACACAAGTGTCTCCAAACAATGCTACGCATCTCTTACATAGAGCACAACATCAACGAGAAGGTCCGGAACATGGAGGCAGCACTTGTTGGTACACAAGAACCTCTCTCGGCGAAAGCTGGCTTAGTTTGGTCATTCACCAAGCCTGCCTCTCTGTGCAAGATTGCGCTCCAAGGCACGCTAGATGGAGGCCTTCAGAAGAAAGGCTGAATAGAAAATTTGAAAGAGTTGACGTCCCTTGGCTTCCTATGGAAGAGCTGCACCCAGCAACCCACAACAGACTTGACTGGCAGAGGATCTCTTTGTCGATCTCATGTACCCAACAGCCCCCAAATAGTATACAAATACATTATTTTGTTTCTCAATACAATGTTTCTTAAAAGAATTGTTGTAAATTATTTAGAACCGCACAAATTTATACTTTAAATATTTTATTTGGTTTTCATATGGAGTAAATTGTATCTTAACCAAATGGTAGTTTAATTTGATGGACAATATGCTTAAATGTTTTGGAAGATTAAAAAAAGAAAACCATACATACAGCATTAACATCGAGCCCATCTGGCTTTCAGTAAATTACGTTAAAAATGATATTGATGACGAGGATATAAATATTAAACGATATGCTGCTATGCCTCTTCAATCTGTACATTATGAAAATATTCTGGGTTTTAGTTTTCCTGTGTTAATATCCAAAACATTTCGCCACCATTTTCAAGGACTTTGTTGATATTAAAAAAAGGAAAATAGAATACTGGAAAAGAAATACAATAACATTTTAATATTATCATATATTATGCATATTCTTTTATAGAAATCAAACTTTAAAAAAAATCTAAGCTATATGTGTGTTTTAAGGTTACATCTGCCTTCAATGGCTTCACTTGTAATGATAAAGATTGGATTTACCAAAATATTGACTGAAAAATATGGGTCTTCCGATAGTAAAAAGTCTTTAAAATATTCAGAATAAAATATATCTTAAAAAGGTAGAGTCATGTGTTAAATACTACCAGGTGTAAGATGTCCTGTAATTGTAGACCGTAAACATGTCAGTGTATAATTCTTTAAATGCACCACGGAAGAAGTTCAATGGATATGAAGAGAAAGCTGCTGGTTTGTATGCTCATATCTATCAATCTACACATATCTCATAGTTTTGGTGGAGAGAACAATCTTTAAACAATGAGACTGATGTTAGCGAATAAAACAACGTTAAGTTGTGACTTAGTTTACCGTTGTGCGTACTTTGTCAAATCATGTTTTGAGATAAATAATTGTTGTAATTATGACAAACATGATATTTGAGGTATCTTAATGTTGTCAAACCATGTTTTGCGGTAAATAATTGTTTTATTTATGACAAACATGATATTTGAGGTATCTTAATGTGTTTTACAAATAACAAAGGAAAGTTTGGTGAGCATTGCAGGCATCAAATAGGTTTACTTGCAAATCAGTATCAAACATTTTGCTTTTTTGACCAAATGTTTGAAATCGGTGCTAAGCGATCAAACATAGAAATTGTCATAACTTCGTCAATATTAGCAATCCAATGCTCATATTTAGAATTGAAATTGTCAGATAATGCACTTGAGCTAAGCAGAATTATTTTAACCAGATGGTTCAAAACTTCCTTCTCCCGTATATTCTGAATGTCTAAAAATGTTTAAGACAGTAGTTGAATGCTCGACTTGTACAGCTCGAAACACGCGGATATCATACTGATAATCAAGTGAAAATAATAAAGTTCCAAATATTGTAATAATTTAAAGATATATACATCAGCATTTACATCATTTAAAATAATTTACAGCACAGTCCCCGATTCATGTTTAAAAAAAACAACTTAACAATAAAATGATTTATGGCAAAATTTTGGCATTGATATGCATCCTTTAAAAAATATTGATCTCTCATAAACATATTTATGTGTTCACTTGCCTTCACTGGTAACTAAATAATGTTTAAAACAACAAGATGTTTACTGCCAAATAAGGGTATTCTGATGTTAAATTATTCTCTATAAATATTCAGCATAAAAAATATCTTTCAGTAGTTTTCTGTATACACAAACTACCAGCTGTCCTATGTTTGTATACCGTAACTATGTAACTGCAATAATACTTTACATGCACTACATAAGAACTTCAATAGATTTGACGAGAAAGCTGCTGGTCTTCATAATTTATCTCTCACTACACATGTCTCATATTTTTAGTTAAGAGAAAGACACTAGACATGTTCCCTTTACACAAGACATGTTCCCTTGACACCAAACATGTTCACTTGAAGCACTTCTCCCTGATAGAGGTATGTATGAGATCCCTGCGTAGCCCCACAGGGTGCTACCACCTCAATTCAAGATGCACAGCCCCGCCCCACAGGGGCCTGACCAAGCCTTGTTCAGTCTTCAACTTTGACCCTGGTTTATCCCTCGAAGCCATGTACACTGTCTTCATACCCGAGATCTTTACAGAACCTGCAAATACACAAAGTGTTCACGGAGAACATAGAGAAGGCTGCCACATTGTAAATTAATAAAGCACGTTATTTGTATGGTCTGAACTTTACTTCAATTTTAGAACAAAATTATTGATAATGTGTCTGATGTGTTTCGTTACTAAATACTACTAAATTTGTTTAAAACTTGAATTGTAGTAAATTGTCATGGACTAAAGAATGGGGATTGTATTTGGATCTCTTAGGCATTAGTGGGTAAATAAAAGAACTCCTTACAGCAGACATCACAAGAAAACTACAATTATTCATGATATGAAGACACTCCACAGAACTACACTTACAGTACACACATCACAAGACAACAACACTTACTGTATCACAGACTTGGTGAAAGGTGATGGGCCACACACTGCTATGAGCATGCTCTCTGTGTTGGATGTTGAAGGCAGGAAATCCTGAACCATCTCCTTGGTAACACGGCCCTGCAGTCCGGACCAATCAGAATGGGGCTCAGAGAGGCAATTTACGTAGGAGAACCTGCAGGTATAAACAGTAGGTACTTTTAGAACTCATAATTCAGAGGGTGGAAGAGGGATAACTTCTTAAATATGGTAACGGCCTTCTAACTCAAGACTATCAAACACAATGCCCCCTATTGTGCCGCTTTGAAATAAAAGTTCAATATATCATTTTGCAAGTTTATAAATTATCTCCCTTTTAAAGCTTATTACTTCCCTTGGATTGTATTTGTTTTACTTTTGACCTTGACCTTTCACCACTCAAAATGTGCAGCTCCATGAGATACACATGCATGCCAAATATTAAGTTGCTATCTTCGATATTGCAAAAGTTATGGCCAATGTTAAAGTTTTCTGACGGACTGACAGACGGACAGACAGACAGTTCAAATGCTATATGCCACCCTACCGGGGGCATAAAAATAACAAGTGGAATAAAGACCAACATTACTAAAAGGCCTTTCAAAGAAGGCATGATTACTATGGGCAATTTCATTCAGTCAACCCCAAAATAATAACTAGGTACCTGCTATCTATTTACTCGGGTAGGTTTAATTATATTTCTACCTCTGCAACAATGAACTTTGCTACTAAGGGTTGCTCCCTTATAACCTAACCAGAGTGCCAATTTACAGGTGTACCTGTATAATACCCCAAGTTAAAGGATGTCGGATGGGGAGTCAAATAAAGACTTTAAGTAATGCTAAACCTAGATGGAACAGCCGTGTATCTGACTAATGATTGGTTAAAGCCAAAGAAAAGCCATATGTATCTGACCTGTGATTGGTTAAGTCAGGGAATCCAGCTGTTCGTCCACAGGATGGAACTGCCATTTGTATCTCACCTTTTATTGGCCAGTGCAAGGGAATCCAGCTGTTCCTTCCAAAGAATGTCCTCCAGCGTCTTGTTGAAAAATAGCAGCTTCATTGTGCTGTAAAAAGACCCAGAAGCATAAACTCTAAAGTTGCATGTCCCCAAACTACTGCTCTAAGTTATTTCATTCATACTATGAATGTCTCCACCAAGAGTAACGATTAAAAACATAAATTCTTACAGTATATGAATAGTACAGTCATATTATAGTCATATTACAGTCAAAATAACTTTTGGTGAGTCATTTTTAGAATTTTGATTTAAAGGATGTATCTTTTAAACAAAAATCTAATGTCAGCGAAAAGTGTCATCCTTGAGAAGCATGTACAGATTATAATCTGAGACAAAACTTCATGCACATGCATTAAGCCCAGTTTTCCTAGAATGCGGCTAATATTATCTTAAATTCATATCATTTTCAAAAGTTTTAACTAGTAAATGTTGCTAGCAAGTTTACCATTTTGTAAGATATTGGATTTTGCAGAGAATATCATCCCTTACCGTTCTCTGGTGGTGTCCTCTATCAGTGCCTTACCGTTCTCTGGTGGTGTCCTCTATCCCTTACCGTTCTCTGGTGGTGTCCTCTATCAGTGCCTTACTGTTCTCTGGTGGTGTCCTCTACCAGTGCCTTACCGTTCTCTGGTGGTGTCCTCTATCAGTGCCTTACCGTTCTCTGGTGGTGTCCTCTATCAGTGCCTTACCGTTCTCTGGTGGTGTCCTTTATCAGTGCCTTACGGTTCTCTGGTGGTGTCCTCTATCAGTGCCTTACCGTTCTCTGGTGGTGTCCTCTATCATCCCTTACTGTTCTCTGGTGGTGTCCTCTATCAGTGCCTTACCGTTCTCTGGTGGTGTCCTCTATCAGTGCCTTACCGTTCTCTGGTGGTGTCCTCTATCAGTGCCTTACCGTTCTCTGGTGGTGTCCTCTATCAGTGCCTTACCGTTCTCTGGTGGTGTCCTCTATCAGTGCCTTACCGTTCTCTGGTGGTGTCCACTATCAGTGCCTTACCGTTCTCTGGTGGTGTCCTCTATCATCCCTTACTGTTCTCTGGTGGTGTCCTCTATCAGTGCCTTACCGTTCTCTGGTGGTGTCCTCTATCAGTGCCTTACCGTTCTCTGGTGGTGTCCTCTATCAGTGCAGTGTAGATGAGTCTCACCATAGGGGTGAACCCTGTCCCTGCAGCAAACATGACCAGAGTACCACAATGCTGGTGGTCCCGCCACGTGAAGTCTCCATCAAAACTGCTCACTGGGAGCACATCACCTTGAATAATAGCCAGACATGTAACTGAGGCTGGGGGGGGGCATTATTTATCAAGCACATCGACAGGCACACATAGTACATACCTAATACATTTACATGCATGCTGTTAAAAGGTTTAAGTTTAATTATATGTACCGGTAGGTTTGAATGAATCCAACTTTAATGATTTTTTAAAGGTGTTTTGGGTTTATAGTCTGATATTGAATCTCTTTAATTCCCCCTACCCCCTCTAACCAAGGCTATTGTCAAGCAATATGGTCCCCTACCGGCTCCACCATTGTCAGAAATTCCACCATTTTCAGAATTTCATAATTTTTTTGTTGCCATAGCAACCACAATTTTTGACTTAGGAACAAAATGAAATGACGTGCATTAATGTCCATATTGCCATCTATCCATATTGCAAGTTTCATGAAAAAATATTAAGAACTTTTTAAGTGTGACAGACAGACTCACAGACAAACTCACAGAGCTCAAACCATAAGTCCCCTCTGATGAAACCGGTGGGGGACAATAATTGGGTTAAAAGTCAACCATGGCACAGATTTATTGACCTAACAAGTACCCACTTATCATTTGAGTCGTGTTGACGTGTTCTGTGAAAAATGTGCATAATGTATGTGCGTAAAGTGTCGTCCCAGATTAGCCTGTGCAGTCTGCACGGGCAAATCAGGGACGACGCTTTCCGCTTTTATGACATTTGTCATTTAAATGAAGTCTCTTCTTCGCAAAAATCCAATTAATGCAGAATGTTTTGTCCCTGATTAGCCTGTGCAGACTGCACAGGCTAATCTGGGACGACACTTTACGCACATGCATTATGCCCAGTTTTCTCAGAATGCAACTCATTTATACCTGGTTTGAGTGCCCCTATCCAGGGTGTGAGAGTTCCCTGTGTATAGATCTTCACCATGAGGTAGAAGGTGGTACCCTGCTGCTGGCGGGGGTCCTGGGCGTCTGGGGACAGGGAGGGCAGCACCGCAGTGTAGCTACGGGCCACATCCATACCTACAAACATACACCCCAGTGTAGCTACGGGTAACATCCATAGCTGCAAACACACACCACAGTGTAGCTACGGGCCACATCCATATCTACAAACATACACCGCATTGTAGCTACGGGCCACATCCATACCTGCAAACACACACCACAGTGTAGCTACCGACCACATCCATATCTACAAACATACACCACAGTGTAGCTATGGGCCACATCCGTACCTGCAAACACACACCGCAGTGTAGCTACGGGCCACATCCATACCTGCAAACACACACCACAGTGTAGCTACGGGCCACATCCATATCTACAAACATACACCACAGTGTAGCTACGGGCCACATCCATACCTGCAAACACACACCACAGTGTAAGCTACGGGACACATCCATATCTACACACATACACCGCAGTGTAGCTACGGGCCACATCCATATCTACAAACATACACCGCAGTGTAGCTATGGGCCACATCCATATCTACAAACATACACCGCAGTGTAGCTACGGGCCACATCAATATCTACAAACATACACCGCAGTGTAAGCTACGGGCCACATCAATATATACAAACATACACCACAGTGTAGCTACGGGCCACATCCATATCTACAATAGAGCTGCAACGATTCACCAACAGCTCGATTCGATTTCGATTTCAGACACTCCGATACCGATTTTTTCGATTCAATTCATCTTCAAACCTAGTTTTATCATATATTCACTCTTATGCCTAAAAATTAACATTTCTGTTCAAATGTGATTTCAATAAAACACATAAAAAAGAATAGCAAATTAGGACTCAATTTTAATATAAAAACTTCTGATTACAAGATTGTGTTGATTACACAATAATATAAAAAAAATTATCAGAAGAACGTAATTGGAATCAGTTGAATGGTAGTATTATCACAATTTATACTTTTACCCAAAACCGCTATAAGCATGTCTACAATTGTGCCATGACAGCATCACCTGTTACCTGAAGGACAAATCACATTCTCTAATTAACTAAACAAAACTCCAACAGAAATATAACAACTTTTCTGGCTGGCGACTTGAGTAGTTGCACTTGTGCGACCTCTTAGTCTTAGTCTTGCTAAACCAACGTTATATTTGCGTTTGACGTATTGCATTAGATTAGTGGTTGAGCCGGACTTAGCGTACGCCACATCCGTGAAGCACAGTTTACACTTTGCTTTATCGGTAGGGCTACCATTCCGAAACCCAAAATACTGCCACACTTTTGATTTTAGCTTCTTAGGCGCATCTGATAATTTCAATTTGTCGGCAACAACTTGTTCAGCCATTTTGACGCTTTTTCCGAAAGTAGACCGTAACGGGCTTATTGATTGGATGACTAAAATAATAAGCAACCAATCGCGCTCGTCGTAATTACAGGTAAAGATAAAACCTACACCTTCCTGTATCAATAGGCAGAATACAGCGCGCTTTATGTATCTATGTATATATATGTATATATGTTAAAGTATCGAATCGAATTTGGTAGGTTTGGTATCGTAATCGAATCGAAGCATTTCGAATCGATTTTCGATGAATCGGATCGAATCGTTGCAGCTCTAATCTAAAAACATACACCACAGTGTAGCTACGGGCCACATTCATACTTGCAAACACACACCACAGTGTAGCTACAGGCCACATCCATATCTGCAAACACACACCACAGTGTAGCTACTGGACACACCCATACCTGCAAACATACACCACAGTGTAGCTACGGGCCACATCCATATCTACAAACATACACCACAGTGTAGCTATGGGCCACATCCATATCTACAAACATACATCACAGTGTAGCTACGGGCCACATCCATATCTACAAACATACATCACAGTGTAGCTACGGGCCACATCCATATCTACAAACATACAGGCATGTCTTTATCATCAAGGATTCTCTTTGTATATCTTATGGAAGCTTTTTTTGGAAGACAAAAACAGTTATTCTTAGGTTCTTTTTTCACGATAAAGATACTTAACTTCATAATTTTTTACATTTAAAGATAATAAAAGGTCATCAAATTATAGTCATAATTTTTTAATATACATTGTCTTAAAAAGGTTCAGAATATAACCCCTTAACTTTGAGTATATTAGCTTGAGTTCATGGCATGGCATGAAAAGATGACTCACAACCTTCTTTTATGTTAATTTATCCACAATAAATACATATTTTTTTGAACTTTCAAGCTTAACATTTTGCTTAACAAAACCGAAGGTTTTATATTCCAAAATTAATATTATTTTACATGTCTTTCACTTTGTGTTTCATCTACCTTGCACATTGTGCCGTACATGTACATGTCTGCCTATGGGAACACACATCCTCACCCCCCTGGGCAGACTGAGCGTGTACAGATTCGTATCCCTGGTAACCGACATCACTGACTCCACCGTGCAGTCACGATACACAGGGGCTGCAAACAAGGGCACATTGGTTGTTAAAATGGTTATTATGACTTAGACTATCACTTTCAATTGATGCGCGCGTTGGAAATCTGGGCTTACTTCATATTTGTAAAGTGGTAAAGTGTCCCCGCAGACTAGCCTGCACAGTCAGCACAGGCTTATCAGGAACTACACTTTCCACCTAAACTGGATTTTGGTTTTTATCCTGTCACATGCCTTTAAATAAGCCTGATAACCAAGTAACCTAATAACCAAAAGTTATAAGGCTAGTTGACCACACGACCTCGAATATCTGTAAGTCGCTCTGTTTTACTGTGAAATGACGTAATTTTTTGACGAAATGACGTCATTATACCAGCAAAATTCTCCAGTTAAACTCTTTTACAATGTAAATGAACGGTGACAAAAGGCATAAAAGAAAAAGAAAAATTTGTTGGATTCGGTGTAATGACATGATAAATAGAATAATAGAAAAATATCTGGCTGGTTGGAGGATCACCCAATAAATTCCTCTGACTTACCCGCTAACCATTCTCCATCCACGTCACCAACCTATTTTTCTCTATATAAGAGACGTCCTTTAAACCAAAACTTCTATAAAACCATAAAATGTTATCCCACATGCATTAAGCCCTGTTTTCCCAAGAGAAAGGCTCATTTATGTCTCAAGAAATTCCTGGATTTCTCTCCTTTTGTGAAACACCTAATCAGCAAGTTTTTAATGCCGCTATTTCTGGCTTTGTTCCAGTGATGTATATTTCTGACCAATTAAAAATTTAGGTCACATCGTTAGAAAGTTAGAACATTTAAGGTAATAACTTATTGGCTCCAAAGGGCTGACTTTGCTGGGCATTTTCTGCCCCTTCTTTACACATAAAATTGTACTAAATATGTTCTAACAATAACTTTGATATTTAAAGATCAAGCACAACCATTTTATCATCTTGAACAACAAATGTCTTCTATATGGGTTGATCAAATCAGGAAAATCAAATGTCAATATATTGTTGATCATTCTACAAAACTAACTGAACTAATATGATTCAGAGGGTTCTCTTGTTAAAACATGTTTTTGAGAGGATTTTGCAATCAAAACACTCGAGAACAAAAATATGGAAATTATCTGATAAAGTATCTGATATAGAAAGTAGATATTACAGTTTTACAATAGCACGCGACTATATGGGGACCACTGCTCTGTGAATACTGGGCTTAGTACATGTGCATAAAGTATTTCCCAGATTAACCTTTGAAGTCTGTAGTCTAATCAAGGACGACACTTTATGCCTTGACTGGATTTTTGTTTAGAATAGAACAGACTTCATTTATACAAAAAAAAATCCATAAAAGTGAAAAGTGCTGTCCATGATAAGTCTATACAAACTTCATAGGGTAATCTGGAATGACACGTAACGCATGCACATGCATAAAGCCCAGTTTTCCAATAACAAGGCTCTGGGTGGTAATCCAGGAAGGGGAACTCCAGCCTACCCCAGTCTTTCTGTGCCAGGTAGGTGTTGTGTCCCTCCCGTGTTTGTGACTTACCCCAGTCTTTCTGTGCCAGGTAGGTGTTGTGTCCCTCCCGTGTTTGTGACTTACCCCAGTGTTTCTGTGCCAGGTAGGTGTTGTGTCCCTCCCGTGTTTGTGACTTACCCCAGTCTTTCTGTGCCAGGGAGGTGTTGTGTCCCTCCCGTGTTTGTGACTTACCCCAGTCTTTCTGTGCCAGGTAGGTGTGGTGTCCCTCCCGTGTTTGTGACTTACCCCAGTCTTTCTGTGCCAGGTAGGTGTTGTGTCCCTCCCGTGTTTGTGACTTACCCCAGTCTTTCTGTGCCAGGTAGGTGTTGTGTCCCTCCCGTGTTTGTGACTTACCCCAGTCTTTCTGTGCCAGGTAGGTGTTGTGTCCCTCCTGTGTTTGTGACTTACCCCAGTCTCTCTGTGCCAGGTAGGTGTTGTGTCCCTCCCGTGTTTGTGACTTACCCCAGTCTTTCTGGGCCAGGTAGGTGTTGTGTCCGTCCGCGTGTTTGCCTATACAGGACCACTGAACGTCTGGCTGAGACTTGCCCAGTACCAGCTCCACCTTGCCACTGTCACTGGATACCAGCACTGAAACATGGTGTCACACACATTTTGGGCAATTAATTAACCCAATACCACTTACCGGTAGATACGTATTTTGACGCATTTGTAGTCCCTTAGAAATTTCAATTTAATTAAAGACCTTTCTTACTCGATTCAAATTTTAAAGACTGCATTTCAAACACCTAGATACTGGTGAGCAGCAAACAGCATAAAACCTGAACAGACTGCGAGTAACTCGCAGGCTGTTCTGGTTTTATGCCGTTTGTACATAGCCTAACAGTCTGCACAGGCTAATCAGGGGTGACACTTTCTGCTTTAATGGTATATTCATTATTTCATTCAAAGAAAGTCTCTTCTTAGCTAAATCCAGTTAAGGCGGAAAGTGTCGTCAGAGATTAGACTTCGTTGACTGTACAGGCTAATCTGGGACATCAACTTACAGACATGCATTAAGCCCTGTTTTCCAGATTGCAGCTCCCTTACATTATCCATCAGCTCAACACTATCTTGATTGCATGTCTATGAATACAAAGTTGTCAAGGTGAAGTTAGTCTTTTTTGTTTTTCATAAAATCAACCATGTTAATTTTTATTTGACTCTTAAATAATATATTCCTTTTTTTCATTGTATTGTATGAAATTCAAGAACTGCTTAACTTAAGAATTTCTGCAAACTTATATGATGGAAAAACATGAACACCCTTGCTGTTTGTTAGACTTACAGTTATACTCTTCATTTACATCTTTTTCCAAATCTGAAAAAACAAACACAAAGATTACATTTTTTCTTCGCATTCTTAAAAAGTCTTTTTGAAATATTTCAATCAAATCAAACATTTTTTATACATGTATACAAGGAGGTTGGTAGGAAAATACAATAAAATTTTAAACGTAACAACATTTACCAAGTGCCAACCAGTTATTAGCTTGTAGTGTTGTTATTTTAAAACCTAGTTAATTATTTTTAGCCCCATATATTAAAATGTTTGTTGGAGAGGTAAAAGTGGTATTTAACCCTGGAAAAACAAAATGAGATAGAATAGTGCATTAATGTCTTCTGCCTGAAAGACAAGGTAACAATACATTTTATTCAATTTGTTATCCAATTATATAGTGAACATAGAATTGAAGATTTCTTACTGATATGCACTGTGTATATTGAGCTCTTCACACGCAGGATCATGTAGAGTGCTCTGCCTTGCAGGCTAACCTCCACCATATCTGTAGTGATGTGTGGCCACTTGGTGAACACGACCACAGACACAGTCTGGCCACTTTGGAACCAGTCAAACCTGCAACATGGCTAGAATGGTTAATTGGCATGTGCGTAAAGTATCTTCCCAAATTAGCCTGTGCAGTCCACACAGGCTAATCCGGGATGACACTTTCCCTTTTCATAGTTAATTTTGTTTAAAGAGATGGCAGAAAAAACAAACAAGAGCCGTGTTTGTGAAACACAATAACCCGAAAGGCACTTTGAAGCCGCACAGCAGCTACTTTAGAGAAAATTCCTGAGTCAAAGGCCATAAATTTTTCATTTATCAATGGACCAGAATGAAACTCAAACTTGATCATTAAGTCATGTAGGTAGACTCACACACCAAAAAATCAGGTCGATAGCGGCAAACATTAAGGAAAAAGTCTGGAAAACTGTTATTCTAGAGAATTTTTCTAAGTTCAGGGCAAATAGCTTCGCCAAAAATCAATGGACCGGAATGAAACTCAAACTTTATCTGTAAATCATGCACATCCACATCCACATATTACTGTGTATTTATTTGCTGTATATGCATTCCAAAATAAATATGTTTTAAACCAAATCATGCAGGTTGACTCACACCAAACTGGTGTATATATTATATATATGTAGTTGAAAAACTGGGCTAAATGAATCTGCATCCTGATGAGTCTACAGCAAATTTATGACTTCATTGAAAACAAGGACCAAAAGCCTTAAGGCGAACATCTGAGACTCAAACCAAGTGCACTGTTTTGAGCGGCTTTTAAGATGTTTGTGTTATAGATGTGGCTCCTAACCTTGCTTTCTTACTCAGAATCATTTTGGAACTAGACTGTGATATCATACGGAGAAAATGTTCTGAGAATGTTTCAGAATAATTGGACAAAAAAAGTGACTTCTTAAGTGTTAACAAGCCTCACTTTGGCCATGTAAAGGAACCCATCGAGCCAGGGCATAAATTACAAAATTTAAGGAAAATAAAACTCTACAACAGGTTGATGTGCTTTTCCATGTAGGCTTAGCTGCAGCATTGCACTTGGTTTTAGTATGTACCAATTATTTTTCTTAAGTTTGTATCTGTGTTACCTGGGAGACTGTACAGCCGCTGTGGCAGGGGCAAGGAATCCTCCTGGAAACATAACACAATGTGAATCTTGGAAAACATGGGCGTGTAACTGTAAAAATATTATTATTTGTGGTACATTAATTTTTGTTGACTTCGTGGTGACTGATCCAGAAATTAACCCTTACAGTGCGGGAACCGAGTTGTGAAGGCCTTTGCAAACAGTTTTGATCCAGATGAGACGCCACAGAACGTGGCGTCTCATCTGGATCCAAACTGTTTGCTATTCTGATAGTATTCTTTGAAAAAAAAATCGAAGAAAATGCTAATTTTAGAAATTCAGCAGACGACATTTTTGCAGACGACAAATTTCCCAGCATGCAAAGGGTTAAACACAAACTCATCAGAAGTGACTGACACAAGTTTCTCTTTTTTTGTTATAATAAGTAATCCTTAAATTCTGTGTCCGTGAAAAAGTAGTTTTTGGAAAAACAAAAAACAAACAAGAATGCTAATGTATGTATGCTAACGAATATAAACAGTATCTACATAAGAAGAAAACAAAGTCCTGCTAAAGCATGATAAGGATGTTTGAATTTGTGAAATACTTGTGGATCCACAGGTTGCAAACCACCAGTGTAAAAGTTACCATACTATAAGGTTATGCCTTGTTTCAAACATCTTAGAGAAAAGTGGCAAAGAATTCAACTGTTTACAAACAAATTATATTGGTAAACATTTTGTTGAAGTAAGTAAAACAACATATGGCAGATTACTCACCATTTTGAACTGTGTCTTGTTTGGGACCTGCAAATAAACACACGGCATTAGAGGTCCAAAAAATGCAGGTCAAGGGGTAAATATTCATTTAAATACCATAACAGCAATTTGAATATAACAAAGAGATGTGTTTGTCGGAAACACAATGCCCCCTATTGCGTCGCTTTGAAGCAACATATTTGAACTTTGACCTTGAAGGATGACCTTGACCTTAACCTTTCTCCACTCAAAATGTGCAGCTCAATGAGATATGCATGCATGCCAAATATGAAGTTGCTATCTTCAATATTGCAAAATTTGAACTTTGACCTTGAAGGATGACCTTGACCTTTCACCACTCAAAATGTGCAGCTCTATGAAATGCACATGCATGCCAAATATCAAGTTGCTATGTTAAATATTGTAAAAGTTATGACCATTAAAGTTTTCAGTTTTCAGACAGACGGACAGACAGACTGACATACTGATTAACAGTTCAACTGCTATATGCCACCCTACCGGGGGCATAAAAACTGGGCATTAACTAATTGATATTTTAAAAATTAGTTTTCAAAAGTTGCATTTATACTTGGGGTAACACAATGTAAATAAACAGACTTCAACTCTAAGCTAGTTCTGACTTGTCAAGGCACTGAAAAAGGCATATGGTCAAATACAGTGTGTCGCATGTAATTCCACATAAATACACTCTAATTGGTACAACAGCCCACATTCAAAACTGTCTATAGAAACAACGGCTAACAACCACCATAACAAGGTTTACATTCTGTGTAAGGTTATTCATGATTTTGTTGTTGAACATAATTAGAACACATCCTTCATTATTTTATATATAAGACTATAAGTATTGTATAATTAGTACATATCGTTAAAATAATTAAACAAAATATTTTTATGTAGGTAAATAAATTGAACTTAAACTATGACCTTAGACCATATTGTCCTCAACCAAACTGATATGGGCGTTAGGGTGATGGTTTTCTATTGGGGGTGGTGGCGGTGCTTTGTACTATGATAATGGCGTAGATGGTTTACTGATGGGGAGGGTATGGAGGGTTAGACTACATACTATTGAGTAGAGCCTTCTTGAGCAGGGTGTTCTCCACTTTGAGTCTGCCGACCAGGCACTTCTCCAGCATGGACTCAGCATTCACCCACTTGTGGATCTGAAACAGGCACATCAGACACAGGCACACATGTCACAAGGCACACATAAGCCAGGCCATGTGTAAATTTCAAATTTGTAGTGGGCTCACAGATACAAACTTTTCGCTTATAAAGACCAACTTTTTAAGACCAACAAGCAAATTCATTGATTTGATATTCCCTGGACGAATTTGTGATGTGTGTGTGACAGACCAACATGCCGATGGTTGAAAAACAAAATAACTGTAAAATAACAAAGCGTAGGATTATGGTTATTGAGCATGGAACTTCTCAATGATATCTATTCCACAAAGATGTATGTTGAATGTTGAAATTGTGTAAAGTATCTAAGATATAGCCCTGAAAAATAACATTAGGATCATACAAATACAACAAATGGCAATAACTCTTCAAGATCATAGAAATACAACAAAGGGCACTAACTCTTATTCAAGAGAGTGTAAGGCTAAGGTTCTTAGGCATGGCATTTTTCCCTAATTTATATCTAAACACCCATGAAGTTGCATGTTCAAATCTTATACAGTTTCTGTAAAGTTTGAGACAGACGGACAGACAACGCTTAAACTATAACCCTCGGCCTTTGGCAGGGGATAAAAAAGAGTACTATTCTGCTAAAATGCAGGTCAGAATGATGGGCCTTGGCCATCGACCCATCTTCATGACCCGAAGACTGCATTGCATATGTCCTACCTCATCAAAGAGAGATGTGGCATCCTTCCCTGCCCCTCTCATCATCTCTGGGATACCCCCGGGGTGGAAATCCATGTAGGCAGAAACGTTGTACACCTTCCCTGAAACAGTGGCCTCTCAGTGAACAGAAATAGAAAACAACAGCACCGCATAACTGGTGCCTTGCTCGGCTACAAGTGCAGTTTTGAATAAATGAAGGCATGACAGATTATTATTTATAGAGGTCACAGTGACCTTGACCTTTTACCTAGTGACCCAAAATGGGTGTGGCATGTAGACCTCATCAAGGTGCATCTACATATGAAGTTTCAAGTTGTAGGTGGAAGCACTTTGATTTTAGAGCCGATGTAAAGATTTTAGCACGGCGGACTTCAGATGGGGGACGACGAGCTGGCTATGACAATACCTCAGGTTTTCTCCGAAAACGCCGAGCTAACTAGAAATGAGCCTCGCTCTGGAAAAATGGGGTTTAATGCATGTACGTTAGGTGTCCTCCCAGATAAGCTTGGCTAGGTTTGCACAGGCTAATCAGGGACATCAATTTTTAGCTAAACTGTATTTTGCTAATAAGTGACTTCCTTTAAATGAAAAATACCATAAAAGGGGAAAGTGTTGTCCCTGATTAGCCTGTGTGGACTGCACAGTCCAATCTGGGACAACACTTTACAAACCTGCATTCAGCCCTGTTTTTCCAGTGTGGCTCAAATGTGACCATAGTACACCAACATCCCACTTTTAGGGGCTGGTCTGACACACTCAGAAGGACACATGGACAGGGATAGAGAGAATACTATTTTATAGTTTTTAATACACATGAGTTTATTCAGCGAGGCTAAAACAAACTTAACAACACGTGGCTCAGGTTTTTGTTAGTATTTTATTTCACCAATCATTTTCACATTTTTTCTACCTTTATTTAGAACTTGAAAAAAGAAAATGGCTGAAAACAACACTAAAACAACATATGACATAATGAAACAAACAAATGACATTGCTACACTACGGGACCCGTGTTTTTCGCAGCGATTCTCGCATCACCGCGATCGATGCAATGTGACAAATCGTGGTGATTCCTAGCAACAAGAAAATTTGGGTGATGTCTCATATTCCATGGTGACCGTCGCGCTATGTATCTTGCTGTACGGCAATCAGCGCAAATCACCGTGAACCGCTGTGATTCACCTTTTTTCGCGATGAAAAGAAGTCGGCAACATGGGAATCTGAAATATGCATTCCGCCAACTAGGAAACATTGTAAATAACCGAAATAATAAATATTTGGACCATTGGGAATTGGCAAAAAATGACTCCGCAAACTGGAAATCTGAAATTCGGCAATCCGATACAAAGATGGCGACAATCACAGCTTCATTGCTTTATCCGTCTGTTTAACCAATTTTAATCGCTTAGAGGTCAAACCACCTTCGACAGCTTTTTGGTGTTGATCTGTTGTGTAATTTCAATAAAGGTGTGATCAACTCGCGAGTCAGTGTTTATTACATGTATTCCCTATCAGAGCAGCATGTGTAAGAAAAAAAAAAGAAAAAAAACAGACAATTATTTACATGCTAACGCAGTGTAACTGTTAACAAATATTCACGTTCATTTTTACCCGTTAGCAGTAAGTCCCTGGGAAGCAAGTTTTTTACATACTGCGTATGACCCAATAAAACATTTTTTTTAATATGATCATGTTGCATTCAATCTAAATTAAAATTCACTCATCCAATGAAAGCTGTGTCCCATAATGCACTGTACTCTTTACACTTCTGAAAAATGGCGTAGGCATATGTTGTGTTTATGAAATTCCTAAACATATTTGTCGTTATAAATGTTTAAGATTATTATTTTCGTAAGTGATGTTGTAATTATGTTGGATTATCAGATAATTGTTCACATTAGAAAAGCAGTATGTATACAGATATCGATATGATTCGGATTAATTGGCAAAACACCGATGTGACCGATTTCCACTGTAATCAAGGTGAATCGCGGTGAATCTCTGCAAATCACCACAAAATTGCGAAGAATCCACGCAAAGATTATCTTGCTCTCGCGCGACGGCGATGTGACGAATCACGTGAAATCTCGGTGATTTTCCACTAAAAAATCAAACTGTCCACCGTGACCCCGCGGATAAGGCAAAAATCATGGGTCGCGTAGTGTACCTGTTATATTGTGCATGTTTGCTGTATCAACAGTGTTGAATACATCAAAATTTATCATTAGGCATATGATCTCGCGAATCTGGGAATTATGACAGGGTAAAACACACATTGTCCCTTCAAAATTCTGTGACAAAACTAATACTTCTCTACCCACCCCTGAGTGCTATCCAGCAGTCCTTCTCCGTGTTGTGTTTCTGGAGCTCCTCAGTAGACACTTCCAACTTGCGACCCCCGACCCCGGTCAGGTCTTTACCACTGTTGCTGAGCCTGATCCAGTCCATCAATGAGTGACCAGGGGTCAGCTGGACCTGGAAAATGACCACATGAGCCTCACTATGGGAAATAATGTTTAATGCATTTGTTTTAAATGTTGTCCCCAATTAGCCTGTGCAGTTAGGAACCAAACTTTCCACCTAGATTGGATTTTGTTTAGAAGGGACTACCTTTACACAAACATTTCAAGAGGAGAAAGAGTTGTCTCTGATTGCAGACTGCACAGGCTAATCTTAACCCTTTCAGTGCGGGAACCAAATTTTAAAAGCCTTTGCAAACAGTTTGGATCCAGATGAGACGCCACAAAACGTGGCGTCTCATCAGGATCCCAACTGTTTGCTATTCTGATAGTATTCTTTGAAAAAAATCGAAGAAAATGCTAATTTTAGAACTTCAGCAGACGACAATTTAGCAGACGACAAATTTCCCAGCATGCAAAGGGTTAATTGAAACTTAAAGCACATGCATTAATACTGTTTTCCCAGAGCAAGGGTCATATGTGAGTGAACAGTATTACTATGGAACATTATTCTTCTGCTTATTCACAGAATTTTAATCTCAAGGCACACGTTGTCTCAACATGGTGATTATTTATGGGCAAATTATTCTACACTTGCCTGATAAATGATGAAAGTTGCATATCAAATAATGTCTGAAATCTGTATGTATGCAATGGAGGTTTGTACAGACTGACTGACAAGTGCAATGCTCACTGTCTATGATTTTATATGGGCATAAAAAGAAAAACTTAAAACAAACAAGAGGGCCTGAAAGGCCCAAAGTCGCTCACCTGAGATAACAAGATATTATTGGGATAAGATAATGTTATTATATTAAATCTTCTGACTAAGTTTCACTAAGATCGGAAAATAAATGTGGCCTCTAGAGTGTTAACAAGGTTTTACTATAGCCATATAAGGAAAAATGCCCCGCCCCCTGGCAGCCATGTTTTTCAACCAACCGGCATCATTTTTGAACTCGTCCAAGATATTATCGGGATGAATCTTCTTCTTCTTCTTTTATAATAATGGCTATGTTTAATACTGATACATTATGGCCATGCGTGGGGGGTTAAAAAAAATAGATTGATAGGTTTCCTGAGTTACTCAATCAACTCAAGAAAATCCTATCAACAGTGATAAAAAAAAGGTGCAAAATCTAACACCTTAAGCACTTAAGACTTAAATATATACATATACAACTGTGCATGTGGTGAGAATATTAGTCGAGTTAAAAACAGGATAAAAGCAGAATCATGTGATCTAAGGAAGGAACACTGATGTAGACAGCACTGATTTAAATCCAGGGATCGTATCAGCGCTGACTACATAAGATGGAAGTGTGTTCCATTGTACAACTGTTCTTGGAAAGAAAGAAAATTTGTGGTAATCAGCTGTACTTGGTGGTATTTGGTATGCCATGTGATGGTGATGGCGTGAGTGTCTAATGTATGGAGTGAGATAGTGAAGGGGATTGACATCAACATCAGATTATATACTATTTTATAGAACAAAATGAGTCTAGCTTGTTGTCTTCTTGATTGCAAGGTATTCCAATTCAAATCCTTAATTATATTTGTGACTGGCCCAGTGTCTTGCTGTAATTATTCGTTACATCATTTTCGAACTCGTCCAAGATATTATTGGGATGAATCTTCTGACCAAGTTTTATGAGGATCGGACAATAAATGTGGCCTCTGGAGTGTTAACAATATTTTACTATAGCCATATAGCCATATAAGGAAAATTCCCCGCCCCTTGGCAGCCATGTTTTTCAAGCAAACGTCACCATTTTCGAACTCATCCAAGATATCATTGAAACCAATCTTCTGACAAAATTTCATGAAGATTGGACAGTAAATGTGGCCTCTAGAGAGTGAACAAGGCAAATGTTGACGTCGCACAACGGACGACGGACAACGGACGACGGACAAAAGGCGATCACAAAAGCTCACCATGAGCACGTTGTGCTCAGGTGAGCTAAAAACAAAAGACATGAATATTGATAAATATTTACTCATTACAAATACTGTTTATTGGGTTATAAATAAATAATAAGTGCAATAAGATGCAATAATAAATGCCATGTGACCTTTTTGTATTGTAATAGGGAAGGCACTATCCTAGATCTGGGTGCAAGCCTGGTAACCTTCTTGCTACATATAAGTCAAAGATTATGTGACCCCTGGGGTGTTGCCAGTTTTGACACCAGGGCACGATTTAAACAATTTGTAAATGTAGGACTACCAGACAATATTACATACCAAATATTTAGTGATTTTTTAGTTTTTTATTCTATTTAAATATCTTAGTATATGTAACTGTTGGGGTATGGTAAGTTTAAAGCCCAAACGTATGACTTGAACCAACTTTGTACCGGACCTTGATCTGATGTTTCGTACCAAATAATAAAGATCTGAGACTTGTGCTTTAAGAGGAAATTTCTTATTTTACTATAGTACATGTACTTAAGTTATTTACGATATATTACAATATAAATCAAGTGACCCATTGTTGGTGGCCAGTTAACCCAAGGGGATTGTTTGATAAAATCTTTGTACAAGATCACAATGCAATATAACACAACAAATACAGTGATTTTTATATTCAAACTTAGGAACAGTATTTGGCCCCATGATTCCTAATTGGAAAAAAAAAGAATGTATTTTTCCCAAGTTTGACCTAAAAATTCCCAATTGAAAGTTTCCGACAACAAAAAAAATCTTTTATCTTTAAATCTCAATATTTAGTACCCATCCAGCTCTATAAGTTAACCCTTCGTCATTTTTTTATTGAAAAAACTTTTATTCTTAATTTTAAAGCATTTGTTAGCAAAACAACACTATTTTCTCAATTTTAGTCAATACGCTGCCATTTTTCCCAATCCAAATGGACCTTAGCCCCATTTCCAAAATGGTGAAAACACACACTGAAATATTTCACCCATGATGTGGTTTCAGAATAGAAAATATGTTTTTTTAAGTTTATTACAACACAAGTCTTTAACAAGGGTGCGAAACTGTCACAAGATACGCCCGTTTGAAGGTTTTGGACAACTTGATAACTTTACCATGACCAATATTTGAACTTGACCTACATATCATCTAGACACAACTTCTGACCAAATTTGGTGAAGATCAGATGCAAACTACTTCAATTAGAGAGCATACACCATGCTAAATGCTTGAAATGCACTAAGTGACCTCATGACCTAGTTTTTGACCCGGCATGACCCATATGTGAGCTTGACCTAGATATTGTCTAGACACAACTTCTACCAGATTTGGTGAAGATCGGATGAAAACTACTTCAATTAGAGAGCGGACACCATGCTAAATGCTTGAAATGCACTAAATATTCCTGTAACCAACTTTTTGACCCAGCATGACCCATATTCGAACTTGACCTAGATATTTTCTAGATACAACTTCTGACCAAGTTTAGTGATTATCCGATGAAAACTATTTCTATTAGAGAGCGGACACCATGCTAAATGCTTGAAATGCACTAAGTGACCCAGTGACCTAGTTTTTGACCGGGCATGACCCATATTCGAACTTGACCTAGATATTGTCCAGATACAACTTCTGACCAAGTTTGGTAAAGATCGGATGAAAACTACTTCAATTAGAGAGCGAACACCATGCTAAATGCTTGAAATGCACTAAGTGACCCTGTGACCTAGTTTTTGACCCGGCATGAACCATATTCAAACTTGACCTAGATATTGTCTAGATAAAACTTCTGACCAAGTTTGGTTAAGATCGGATGAAAACTATTTGAATTAGAGAGCAGAAACTGCTGTGGACGCCGCCCGACCACCCACCCGCCCGCCCACCCGCCTGCCGCCAAGGTGAAACTATAAAACGTCCAGTTTTTATAAAACAGGTGTACAAAAATCAGGTTACCTCTAGGGCGTGACCAGTTTTCCTAGGCATGATTTGAACAAACTTTGAACAGAACCACTGTCCTACACAACAAACATTTTACCAACGATCCTTGTGGTTCCATAATAGAAGACATTTTAAGTTAATTACAACATAAGTCAATATAAATAATATGACTCCTGAGGCATTGCCAGTTTTCACCCCATTGGCAAGATTCTAACAAACTTTGTACATAACTCTACCTGATGTTTTACACTTAATATCAAAGCTCTGGGACTTGAAATTTCAGAGAGAGTCTCTAATAGCTATTTACTATGCAAGTCCACACAGGTTAATCTTGGACAGAACTTTCCATTAACAATGGATTTTTGTTAAGAAGACACTTACATAACACACAAAATTCCATAAAAAAGCGATAAATGTCTTCCCTGATTAGGCTGGCACATTTTATGCACATGCATTAAGCCCCATTATCCAATTTGGTGCACTACAACTTTTGTTAAGAACTTGCTAGTATACAAATGTCATAGACAGACCGACTGTAACATTGATCAGACATAATTAATGTGTCTGGAATTACACTGAGATGGGTGTCTTATAAGATGATTAGATCGGTCTGAAGACATGATTTATTGACACAATTGATTATAGTTGTTGGCAGTTTTTGGAATATTGCATCATTATAATTGTTGCTGCTGGAACAAAAAAAGAATAATTCATCTAATCTAGTAAACTATTCTATATTTGTCGTACATTTCCTTGCACATTGGCCCGTGTTGTTTATGGTGTTTTTTTTTTTTAATTCTTGTAATGAAAAAAGATGCCCCTCATTATACCAGTTTTCAGATAAAAAGCATTGATTTCTGCAAGAAAAATTGTACTTGAGTATTAATGAAGGTAACATTTACCTTGTTCCTGGCACCCTGGGAGCCCACAGATATCCTCTGCTGTGAGCCCATGGCAGGGAAGGCCAGCCCATCTGGTGTGGTGAGGTTGTTCTGACTGCTCATGTCGGGGTCATCAGCTGACGGTGACTTCAGACTGGTACTGGAATATATACAGACTGGTACTGGAATATATACAGACTGGTACTGGAATATATACAGACTGGTACTGGAATATATACAGAATGGTACTGGAATATACACAGACTGGTACTGGAATATACACAGACTGGTACTGGAATATATACAGACTGGTACTGGAATATACACAGACTGGTACTGGAATATATACAGACTGGTACTGGAATATATACAGACTGGTACTGGAATATATTCAGACTGGTACTGGAATATACACAGACTGGTACTGGAATATATACAGACTAGTACTGGAATATATACAGACTAGTAGTGAGACAAACACAGACTGGTACTGGAATATATACAGACTGGTACTGGAATATATACAGACTGGTACTGAAATATATACAGACTGGTACTGGAATATATACAGACTGGTACTGGAATATATACAGACTGGTACTGAGACAAACACAGATTGGTACTGGAATATATACAGACTGGTACTGGAATATATACAGACTGGTACTGGAATATATACAGACTGGTACTGGAATATATACAGACTGGTAGTGAGACAAACACAGACTGGTACTGGAATATATACAGACTAGTAGTGAGACAAACACAGACTGGTACTGGAATATATACAGACTAGTAGTGAGACAAACACAGACTGGTACTGGAATATATACAGACTGGTACTGGAATATATACAGACTAGTAGTGAGACAAACACAGACTGGTACTGGAATATATACAGACTGGTACTGGAATATATACAGACTAGTAGTGAGACAAACACAGACTGGTACTGGAATATACACAGACTGGTACTGGAATATATACAGACTAGTAGTGAGACAAACACAGACTGGTACTGGAATATATACAGACTGGTACTGGAATATATACAGACTAGTAGTGAGACAAACACAGACTGGTACTGGAATATACACAGACTGGTACTGGAATATATACAGACTGGTACTGGAATATATACAGACTGGTACTGGAATATATACAGACTGGTACTGGAAAATACACAGACTGGTACTGGAATATACACAGACTAGTAGTGAGACAAACACAGACTGGTACTGGAATATATACAGACTAGTAGTGAGACAAACACAGACTGGTACTGGAATATACACAAACTGGTACTGGAATATATACAGACTAGTAGTGAGACAAACACAGACTGGTACTGGAATATATACAGACTAGTACTGGAATATATACAGACTGGTACTGGAATATATACAGACTAGTAGTGAGACAAACACAGACTGGTACTGGAATATACACAGACTGGTACTGGAATATATACAGACTGGTACTGGAATATATACAGACTAGTAGTGAGACAAACACAGACTGGTACTGGAATATATACAGACTGGTACTGGAATATACACAGACTGGTAGTGAGACAAACACAGACTGGCAATAAATAAACACAGACTGGTAGTAACATAAACACAGACTGGTAGTGAAATAAACACAGACTGGAAGTGCCATAAACACATACTGCTTTTGAAACATACACAAAATGGTACTGGAATAAACACAGACTGGTAGAGAGACAAACACAGACTGGTTATGAAATAAACACACGCTGAAGACTGGTAGTTATATAAACACAGACTGGTAGTGAAATAAACACATACTGGTTTTTAAACAAACACAGACTGGTAGTGGCATAAACACATACTGCTTTTGAAACAAACACAAAATGGTACTGGAATAAACACAGACTGGTAGTGAGACAAACACAGACTGGTTGTGAAATAAACACATGCTGTAGACTGGTAGTAACATAAACACAGACTGGTAGTGAAATAAACACATATTGGTTTTGAAACAAACACAGACTGGTAGTGGCATAAACACATACTGCTTTTGAAACAAACACAGACTGGTACTGGAATAAACACAGACTGGTAGTGAAACAAAAACAGACTGGTAGTGAAATATACACAGACTGGTAATGAAATATACAAAGACTAGTACTGAAATAAACTCAGACTGGAAGTGAAATAAACTCAGACTGATAGTGGAACATACATTGAATGGAAGTGAAATAAACCCAGACTGGTAATAAAACAAGAAACCGTCAGAGACGGGTGATGCTCCCCAAATGTTTTTTTGGTCACATTATTGAACTATATATTCAGATAAAAGGAAACGTCTTGAGGGCACAGTAGTTGGGGGACAAGAATTTTTTATATAAAATTTCAAAGGGCTATTACTCTGTGAAAAATCATCCAACCAGAACCCACTGATAATATGCACATCTCCTCTTGGTAGTGAAGCTTCCCATAAAGTTTCATTGAATTCTGGTCATTAGTTGCTGAGAAATAGCCGGACAAGAATTGAACTATATGTACAGTTAATGGGAAATTTCAAAGGGCCATAAATCTGTGAAAAATCATCCAACCAGAACCCGCTGATAATATGCACCTCTGCTCTTGGTAGTGAAGCTTCCCATAAAGTTTCATTGAATTCTGGTCATAAGTTTCTGAGAAATAGCCCGGACAAGAATTGCACTATATGTACAGTTAATGGAAAATTTAAAAGGGCCATAACTCTGTGAACAATCATTTGAACAGAACCCGCTGATAATATGCACATCTCCTCTTGGTAGTGAAGCTTCCCATAAAGTTTCATTGAGTTCCGTCATTAGTTGCTGAGAAATAGCCCGGACAAAAATTGCACTATATGTACAGTTAATGGAAAATTTCAAAGGGCCATTACTCTGAAAAAACAATCATCTGACCAGAACCCGCTGATAATATGCACATCTCCTCTTGGTAGTGAAGCTTCCCATTAAGTTTCATTGAATTCCGGTCATTAGTTGCTGAGAAATAGCCCGGACAAAAATTGCACTATATGTACAGTTAATGGAAAATTTAAAAAAGGCCATAACTCTGTGAAAAATCATCTGACCAGAACCCGCTGATAATATGCACATCTCCTCTTGGGAGTGAAGCTTCCCATAAAGTTTCATTTAATTCTGGTCATAAGATGCTGAGAAACAGCCCGGACAAGAATTGCACTATTAATGTACAGTTAATGGAAAATTTAAAAGGGCCATAACTCTGTGAAAAATCATTTGAACAGAACCCGCTGATAATATGCACATCTCCTCTTGGAAGTGAAGCTTCCCATAAAGTTTCATTGAATTCCATCATTAGTTGCTGAGAAATAGCCCGGACAAAAAATGCACTATATGTACAGTTAATGGAAAATTTCAAAGGGCCATAACTCTGTGAAAAATCATCTGACCAGAACCCGCTGATAATATGCACATCTCCTCTTGGCAGTGAAGCTTCCCATAAAATTTCATTAAATTCCGGTCATTAGTTGCTGAGAAATAGCCCGGACAAAAATTGTGCACGGACGGACACACAGCCGGACAGACGAAGCGGCGACTATATACTCCCCCCCCCCCCCACAATTTTTTTGGGGGAGCATAATAAACACATACTGGTAGGGAAAAAAAACACAGACTGGACTGGAATAAACACAGACTGGTAGTGAAATAAACCTTGAGGCTTGCCTGTAATTGTTGTTTGTGGTTGTTGCTGCAGTGAACACAAAATGTCATCTTTTAATTGATAGTTCCCAATTAATATCATCACATTTTATAAATTTACACTATTTTTGTTGATTATTTTTATCGTAAGTGTTGTGTTCGCAGTTGTGTTTTTTAAACTGTATAATTGTAATCAAAGAGTCAAAGGCATGCAAACAAGTCTCACATAAATTTATTATCCTGGTGAAATGAAAGTGTGACGTCATCAAAGATGTGAAGACATCTGTCAAGAAGCCATAAAATAACAATAAATCTTGCCAATAAATCTTGGGATCAACATGTTAATCAAATGACGCGTGTTTGTTACTCAATTGCAATCATCCAATTGTATTACAGCATGTGCATTGAATTCGTGATGGCAATCCTAATTACTTGGCATGTTTAGGAAAAGCCATGTTAGTTTATCTTGGCTTTCCCGAGAAAGGCCAAGTAATTTTGATTTACTAACTTCAGGACATTCCCTAAAATGATGTACCTTTGTGTTTACCAAATTTTTAAAACAAATTTTATCAACAATATTAGCAAGAGTTTATTACTAGTTATCAAATTTTAAGGTAATGATCTTATTAAATACGCAAACACTAATATCTCCATAATTTCATACTCAAAAAAAAAATACATGATTGTTGTGTCATAGAATAGTAAATTAAATAGATGGGGTCACAATTTTACCGAAGCGTACATATTGTCATTTTTCATTATGAAGAAATTTTGACCAGACTAATGAAGTGGAAATACACAAAATGGCAAAGTTTCATACCACTTTATTCCCCGCGACTTATGACTGGTAGACTTATAATGACTAAGTTTTTTATGGTAATTCCAGTAATCAAATATAACATTTCAATATTATTATTACAATGTTAAGTAAACAATTCCTTCTTGCACAATGCACAACAAGATACTGACAACAGAACAAGTTTTTTGGGTACTTTCAACAAAGAAGGAAGAACAATGAAAGTTTCAAAGTGATCTGATACATAAAAAGTTGTTGGCATGCAAAATAAAGATCCTAGAACATGGAAATGCCATTGTTTATTTCACCATTTTGGGAATGGAGCCGAGTCCCTTTGGATTGGAAAAAATCACAGCATTTTGACCAAAATTGGGAAGTAAGTGTTGTTGTTTTGCTTACAAATGCTTCAAAATTGAGAAAAAAAATTTTTTTTCAAACTTGTATTCACTATTAGGTTCAACTTATAGAGCTGGATGGGAGATGAACTAAATGTTGAGATCTTTTTTTCTTTTTTTTTTTGAAACCTTCAATTGGGAATTTTTAGGTCCAATTTGGGAAAAATATATATGATTTTTTCCATTGGGCAACTGTTTTCCATTGAGTACTGTCCCCGAATTTTAATGAAAAAATCCCACAACCTTCATGCTACAGTTGCATAACGGGGACAAGGAAATATTTTTTTCATTAGTATTTACTATGTATGCACTGACAACAGTTAAATGTACAGGCAAAAGGTATTACATCTCCACCTTGATAGGATCACGTGCACATATCAGGGCTATTAGGAGGGCACAGGATTATTACATGGATACACAATAGGTATTACATGTGCACACTAAAGCTATAATTAATATCTGATCAATATGTTTTCTCATTGGTCAGCTATTGCATGGGCACATAAAGTATGTGCATATAATAGGCGCTGTTAAATGATATCCAATTTATGCCACTGTCTATGGCAAATAGTATTAAAGACTGTAAATTAGTAAATTAGTGCTTTATTATGCAAAAATAATTTATTTTTATTCAATAAGCACCTCATGTATACCAACTCAGAGCTCCAGATAAGGGTCGTATTTTCGTAATTACGAATTAAGTCCGTTACGTATTTATTTTAAAATCTTGTTGTACCATTAAGAATTACAAAATCAAGTTACGAATATTATTTTTACATCGGTTCGTATTGATTTTTATTGAGTTCTTTTCGCGTATTAAAGATCTTTGCGGTGCTTATATAGAATGGTTATCGGGTTTGTTTAACAAAGCGCATTTTTTCCAATAAAAGCGGCGTATACAGTCTATCTGTCAAAAACAATGGCGACGCCCAGAGAGCGTCCTGAAAAACTGCAAAGCGTCCAAAAACACGCTTTTAACATATTGTACGCAAAGTGAGCCGAAGGTAAATGTTTAGAAAGACGTTATAGAAAAGATCTTATACGATGTTGTATGTTCAGTTGCCGACACAGTCGGAAAAGCTAAACAAAAACGCGACACGACGGGTCCAAACTTAAACAAAAAAAAACAACATTGAACGAGTGAAAGGGACAAGTCCCGTGGCTAATCGTCGAACAGATTGAAGGGGAGACCCGTTTTAAATGTGAAATATGTAAAAATTCATCTAAACACAGTTTGGCCATATAAAGGTATTGCATAATACTGAAAAGACACTGTTGAACTCGTATAAATAAAGTTGCTAGTATGTTTATTTTGATTTTTTTTGCATGAAAATAACCATTATTATTTATTTTAGGTCATTTAGAAAAAATAAGAATTATTTTCCAAAACTTAGTAGTAACGTTAAGAATAAAATTTCAGAGTTAAGAATTCTTTTTGAAAATCTGGTAGTAATTTAAGAATTTCACAAAACCTTATCTGGAGCTCTGCCAACTACATTACCAGAAGACACAAGTTTTGACAAAATACACCAAGCTATCACATCAGGTACAGTAATACAAAGTATACATGAGCCGATTACACCTAGCTATCACATCAGGTACAGTAATACAAAGTATACATGAGCCGCTTACACCAAGCTATCACATCAGGTACAGTAATACAAAGTATACATGAGCCGATTACACCAAGCTATCACATCAGGTACAGTAATACAAAGTATACGTGAGCCGCTTACACCAAGCTATCACATCAGGTACAGTAATACAAAGTATACGTGAGCCGATTACACCAAGCTATCATATCAGGAACAGTAATACAAAGTATACATGAGCCGATTACACCTAGCTATCACATCAGGTACAGTAATACAAAGTATACATGAGCCGCTTACACCTAGCTATCACATCAGGTACAGTAATACAAAGTATACGTGAGCCGATTACACCAAGCTATCATATCAGGTACAGTAATACAAAGTATACATGAGCCGCTTACACCTAGCTATCACATCAGGTATAGTAATACAAAGTATACATGAGCCGATTACACCAAGCTATCATATCAGGTACAGTAATACAAAGTATACATGAGCCGCTTACACCTAGCTATCACATCAGGTACAGTAATACAAAGTATACATGAGCCGATTACACCTAGCTATCACATCAGGTACAGTAATACAAAGTATACATGAGCCGATTACACCAAGCTATCATATCAGGAACAGTAATACAAAGTATACGTGAGCCGATTACACCTAGCTATCACATCAGGTACAGTAATACAAAGTATACATGAGCCGCTTACACCTAGCTATCACATCAGGTACAGTAATACAAAGTATACGTGAGCCGATTACACCTAGCTATCACATCAGGAACAGTAATACAAAGTATACGTGAGTCGCTTACACCAAGCTATCATATCAGGTACAGTAATACAAAGTATACATGAGCCGCTTACACCTAGCTATCACATCAGGTACAGTAATACAAAGTATACGTGAGCCGATTACACCTAGCTATCACATCAGGAACAGTAATACAAAGTATACGTGAGTCGCTTACACCTAGCTATCACATCAGGAACAGTAATACAAAGTATACGTGAGCCGATTACACCTAGCTATCACATCAGGTACAGTAATACAAAGTATACATGAGCCGATTACACCAAGCTATCATATCAGGAACAGTAATACAAAGTATACGTGAGCCGCTTACACCAAGCTATCACATCAGGTACAGTAATACAAAGTATACGTGAGCCGATTACACCAAGCTATCATATCAGGAACAGTAATACAAAGTATACGTGAGCCGCTTACACCAAGCTATCACATCAGGTACAGTAATACAAAGTATACATGAGCCGCTTACACCTAGCTATCACATCAGGTACAGTAATACAAAGTATACGTGAGCCGATTACACCAAGCTATCATATCAGGAACAGTAATACAAAGTATACATGAGCCGATTACACCAAGCTATCACATCAGGTACAGTAATACAAAGTATGCGTGAGCCGATTACACCAAGCTATCACATCAGGTACAGTAATACAAAGTATACGTGAGCCGATTACACCAAGCTATCACATCAGGTACAGTAATACAAAGTATACGTGAGCCGATTACACCTAGCTATCACATCAGGTACAGTAATACAAAGTATACGTGAGCCGATTACACCAAGTTATCACATCAGGTACAGTAATACAAAGTATACATGAGCCGATTACACCAAGCTATCACATCAGGTACAGTAATACAAAGTATACGTGAGCCGCTTACACCAAGCTATCACATCAGGTACAGTAATACAAAGTATGCGTGAGTCGCTTACACCAAGCTATCACATCAGGAACAGTAATACAAAGTATATGTGAGCCGATTACACCTAGCTATCACATCAGGAACAGTAATACAAAGTATACGTGAGTCGCTTACACCAAGCTATCACATCAGGTACAGTAATACAAAGTATACATGAGCCGATTACACCAAGCTATCACATCAGGTACAGTAATACAAAGTATACATGAGCCGATTACACCAAGCTATCACATCAGGTACAGTAATACAAAGTATACGTGAGCCGATTACACCAAGCTATCACATCAGGAACAGTAATACAAAGTATACGTGAGCCGCTTACACCAAGCTATCACATCAGGTACAGTAATACAAAGTATACATGAGCCGATTACACCAAGCTATCACATCAGATACAGTAATACAAAGTATACATGAGCCGATTACACCAAGCTATCACATCAGGAACAGTAATACAAAGTATACGTGAGCCAATTACACCTAGCTATCACATCAGGTACAGTAATACAAAGTATACGTGAGCCGATTACACCTAGCTATCACATCAGGTACAGTAATACAAAGTATACGTGAGCCGATTACACCAAGCTATCACATCAGGTACAGTAATACAAAGTATACATGAGCCGATTACACCAAGCTATCACATCAGGTACAGTAATACAAAGTATACGTGAGCCGATTACACCAAGCTATCACATCAGGTACAGTAATACAAAGTATACGTGAGCCGATTACACCTAGCTATCACATCAGGTACAGTAATACAAAGTATACGTGAGCCGCTTACACCAAGCTATCACATCAGGTACAGTAATACAAAGTATACATGAGCCGATTACACCTAGCTATCACATCAGGTACAGTAATACAAAGTATACGTGAGCCGATTACACCTAGCTATCACATCAGGTACAGTAATACAAAGTATACGTGAGCCGCTTACACCAAGCTATCATATCAGATACAGTAATACAAAGTATACGTGAGCCGCTTACACCAAGCTATCACATCAGGTACAGTAATACAAAGTATGCGTGAGCCGCTTACACCAAGCTATCACATCAGATACAGTATAAATACGCTTAAAGATACGCGTCGGCTACTGCGGCGCCATTTCTAGTTTTATATTAAAGTAAGTTAATTCTAAACGAAAATCTGGTATGGAGGAAACTGCCATACCTGATTAGCCTGCGCATGCCACACAGGCTAATCTGAGAAAACACTTTTTTTAGATGCATTAAGACTGTTTTCACAGTGCGAGATTTACATGTATCTATGCTACAGCATTCGGAGTGAACAACTTTACAGCCCTGCTCTCATGCATCAAAAAAAGTTCCTTGCAGCCTCACTTTTTAAACTGAGATGCTTTCTTTCATGAGGATTGTAGTGTGTCAAATTGTCACCACTGATTTGTAGATTCTATCTTACTAATGAAGTCTTTGAAATATAGAAGCTGTAGTATAACCTTACATGTTCTGCAGTCAGAGGCTTATATATATTTATAAACAGTATATACAATGAAACACAAAATTTACTGGCAACAACAACATGTTGATTGTAACAGTATGAAGCGGATTTCACTGGCAACAACAAAATCTTGATTGTCACGTTTTTCAGACTAACAGCTCCAGTAATGATTTCTGATATTCCATTAGCAAGCTCAAAGGAAGAGCCTCGCCTGATTGCTAATCTAATAGTGCCAGTCAGCGCGGCAGAAAATCTGCTCTAAATACTAATCCTTGTGATCAATATGGCTATAAGAAGAGAGACCTCTATATGAAATGTTCCTGGGTATCAGGCGTGGATATGAAATATTGCTGGGTATTGACGAGGATATGAAATGAGCCCAGCTGTGGGAAAATGGAGCTTAATGCATGTGCCCTAAGTGTCATCCCAGATTAGCCTGTGCAGTCTTATTTAAAGGAGAAGTCTCTTCTTAGCAAAAATCCAGTATAGGTGGAAAGTGTGGTCCCTGATCAGCCTGTGCAGACTGCACAAGCTAATCTGGGACAATATAGTCTGTGCAGACTGCACAAGCTAATCTGGGACAATATAGTCTGTGCAGACTGCACAAGCTAATCTGGGACAATATAGTCTGTGCAGACTGCACAAGCTAATCTGGGACAATATAGTCTGTGTAGACTGCACAAGCTAATCTGGGACAATGCGCAGAGTGCACAGGCTAATCTGGGACAATACTTTGCGCACGTGCATAAAGCTCTGTTTTTCCAAAGAGACTTGAATATGTCATGATCATTGGCATTTAACTGCTTTCAGTAGAAAGCAAGTCTTTCATCTGGCTCTGAAAATGTCGCAAATTTAAGGACACTTTAAAATTTAAAATGCTCTTTCAAAACATATTTGACCCTAACAGATAACAGTTTTCAAACCGTAATTGACCCTAACATATAGTTTTCAATGCATATTTGACTCTATCAAGTACTTTTCATTGCGTATTTAACCAAACAAGTAGTTTTCAATGCATATTTGACCCTAAAAAGTACTTAACAAAAAGGGTTGACCCCAACAAGTAGTTTTCAATAAATATTCAACCCTAACAAGTAGTTTTCATTGGGTATTTGACCCTTACAAGTAGTTTTCAATGCATAGTTGACCCTAAAAAGTACTTTACAATGGGGTCTGACCCTATATAACAAGTAGTTTTTGATACATATTAAACCCTAACGAGTAGTTTACATTGGGTATTTGACACTGACAGTTTTCAATATGTTTTGATTCTAACAAGTAGTTTTCAATATGAATTTGATTCTAACAAGTAGTTTTCAATGCATATTTCTAAATGTGTCAGGCGTAAATATATAAAAATGCATGCCTGATCTGTAGCTGTGTATGATGTGAGAACGTTCTGCCTCATTTGCTACTACATGACAACAATACATGAATGTAACCATCATCATTGACAACACATATGCAGTGAGAACATTCTGTCTCATTTGCTACTACATGACAACAATGCATGAATGTAACCATCATCACTCACAACACACATGCAGTGAGAACATTCTGTCTCATTTGCTACTACATGACAACAATACATGAATGTAACCATCATCATTGACAACACACATGCAGTGAGAACATTCTGCCTCACTTGCTACTACATGACAACAATACATGAATGTAACCATCATCATTGACAACACATATGCAGTGAGAACATTCTGTCTCATGTGCTACTACATGACAATAATACATGAATGTAACCATCATCATTGACAACACACATGCAGTGAGAACATTCTGCCTCATTTGCTACTACATGACAACAATGCATGAATGTAACCATCATCATTGTCAACACATATGCAGTGAGAACATTCTGCCTCATTGCTACTACATGACAACAATACATGAATGTAACCATCATCATCAACAACACATATGCAGTGAGAACATTCTGCCTCATTTGCTAGTACATGACAACAATACATGAATGTAACCATCATCATCAACAACACACATGCAGTGAGAACATTCTGCCTCATTTGCTACTACATGACAACAATACATGAATGTTACCATCATCATTGACAACACATATGCAGTGAGAACATTCTGTCTCATTTGCTACTACATGACAACAATGCATGAATGTAACCATCATCATTGACAACACATATGCAGTGAGAACATTCTGTCTCATTTGCTACTACATGACAACAATACATGAATGTAACCATCATCACTCACAACACACATGCAGGCTGTGTGAGACATCCACAATTGGATTACCTTGAACATCCCATCCGTGAGAAATCTGCAATATCACATACATATGAGAAAGCTGCAAGGTCACATACATATGAAAAAGCTGCAAGGTCACATACATATAATAAATCTGGCATGTCACATACATATAAGAAATCAGGCATGTCACTTATATGTGAGAAATCTGCAATGTCACATACATATGAGAAATCTTACATGTCACATACATATGAGAAATCTGACATGTCACAAACATATGAGAAATCTGACATGTGACATACATATGAGAAATCTGACATGTCACATACATAAAACAAATTTGACATATCACATACATATGAGAAATCTGACATGTCACATACATACATGTATGAGAATTCTGAATGTTACAAACACGTGAGAAATCAGCAATGTCACACTCATATGAGAAATCTGAAATGTCACATACACGTGAGAAATCTGACTTGTCACTAGAGCTGTAACGATACGGTTCGATGCATCGAAAAACCCGTTCAACGCCGCCGATTTGATTTTGATACCAATAGGGCTCATTTCGATTCGATTCACTGCAATCTCTATTGATCCGCATTTTAAACCTTACTTTCCAAATCCGTCGTCTAAACGTTCTTGTCATTTGTAATGTCTTGTGATTGGTCAATAGCCAATATGGCATCCAATGAACGAATGAATAGCATGCTGAGCATTACATCAGCCGGTAAAATGGCTTCTTCAACCATGCCGAAAGACGCACTGCCAAAATTAAAATCAAATGTATGGGAACATTTCGGGTTTCGCGAAGGATCTGATGCAAAGGCAATTTGCAAAACGTGTTTTGTTGACGTAAGTTACCCATATGGTTTGTTTACGAAACTGTGTGCATTCTGTAAAGAATTCAACTGGAAGTTGTTTATATACTTACATGTTTTTTTCCTATTTAACACATCTGATACATTGTGCATTTTATGTTATTTAGGAATAACTCAACAGGAAGTTTTGATCGATAAATTTGTTAATTATAAAACAATGTTGCGTTTTTAAATTTTATTTAAAAAATTAAACACTTTAAATGTACAACATAATAAGTTAACAGCAAACACCAAACATATTAATTAATGCTCTGGACAAACCAAACATGAAATAGTTTGCAAAATAAGCAGCAAATATTTTAATCTGAATCAAATCGAAGAAAATCGAATCAGACCATTTGGTATCGAAATCGAATCGAATCGAATGATGGGTGAATCTTTACAGCTCTACTTGTCACATCCATATGAGAAATCTGACATGTCACATACATATGAGAAATCTGACATGTCACATACATATGAGAAATCTGATATGTCAAATAAATACAAGTATGAGAATTCTGCAATGTCACATACATATGAAATATCTGCAATCTCACATACATATGAGAAATTTGGCATGTCACATTCATGAGAGAAATCTTCAAAGCCAAATACATACGAGAAATCTGCTATATCACATACATATGAGAAATCTGACATGTCACATACATATGAGAAATCTGCAATATCACATACATATGAGAAATCTGACATGTCACATACATATGAGAAATCTGACATGTCTCATACATATGAGAAATCTGACATGTCTCATACACATGAGAAATCTGACATGCCACATACATATTCGAAATATGACATGTCACATACATATGAGAAATATGACATGTCACATACATATGAGAAATCTGACATGTCACATACATATGAGAAATCTGACATGTCACATACATATGAGAAATCTGACATGTCACATCAGAAATCTGACATGTCACACACATATGAGAAATCTGACATGTCACATACACATGAGAAATCTGACATGTCACACACATATGAGAAATCTGACATGTCACAAACATATGAGAAATCTGACATGTCACATACACATGAGAAATCTGATATGTCACACACATACGAGAAATCTACATTAGGCCTTGTTTTTCAAGAGCCCAACTCAAATACAAACACTTTTATGGTACATGTACTTTTAGTTTCAAGGAGGTTCCTCCTTTATACCGAAAATCAAGTTTAAGCGGAAAGTGTCGTCCCTGATTAGCCTGTGCGGACTGCACAGGCTAATCTGGGATGACACTTTACGCACATGCATTAAGCCCAGTTTTCTCAAAACAAGGCTCAATTGGTACCATGATTTATATGACCCTTGCTCTGGCAAACAGGTTCTTAATGCATGTGCGTAAATAAACTTTCCAAATAAACTAAAAGATAAAAAACCAACCCAGAGTGGGATTCGTATAATGTGCAATACCTACATTTTAGAACTCCAGATAGTACTTTACTTGCATTCAATACTATATACTCATTCACTTGTCACTCTTTCAACATGGCCTACATTACCTACATTTTAGAACTCCAGATAGTACTTTACTTGCATTCAATACTATATACTCATTCACTTGTCACTCTTTCAACATGGCATTTGTATAAAGTTTCCACTTTTAACAATGGATGACTTTTGTCATTTGAGTTACACATATAATAATCCTCAGATCTATATGCCACAGATCTATACTATTGTTTTGCTATATTCCACATAATTTTATCTATATTATTGTTCTTCTATATTCCACATATCTATATTATTGTTCTTCTATATGCCACAGATCTATATAATTGTTCTTCTATATGCCACAGATCTATATAATTGTTCTTCTATATGCCACAGATCTATATTATTGTTCTTCTATATGCCACAGATCTATATAATTGTTCTTCTATATTCCACATATCTATATAATTGTTCTTCTATATTCCACATATCTATATTATTGTTCTCCTATATGAGACAGATCTATATAATTGTTCTTCTATATGCCAGGTACATGCTTAGAGTTAGCAGAAACACAATCCAACATCACCAGAGCTGGTATCTATTTATACAACTGCATACAGGGTATGTCTACATAGACAAAAGTGTTCTGGAAACACTTGATAATCCCCAGAAGTTTCAATGTATCAAAGGCTAAGCCTAACCCTTTGCATGCTGGGTAATTTGTCATCTGCTAAAATGTCGTCTGCTGAATTTCTAAAATTAGCATTTTCTTTGATTTTTTTCAAAGAATACTATCAGAATAGCAAACAGTTTGGATCCAGATGAGACGCCACGTTCTGTGGCGTCTTATCTGGATCTAAACTGTTTGCAAAGGCCTTCAAAATTCGGTTCCAGCCCGTAAAGGGTTAAGTGCCTCCAGGCTCAGTTTCAAATGTCAAGTACAAATAAAATAGGAGCATTTTTTTCATCCACAGGGAATACATGTACAGCTGTAAATAACAGTACATACACTTCTCAATGTCTCAGTATGAAAGCAGCCATCCTTGCACAATTTCAGGCCTACCTATATTTGTATCTAATACAGAGAAATTGTTTGATAAATATAAGGGCAGAGAATAGGCCAGTATCATATTTATTTTTCTCGATATCGGTCCGCCACGCATGTAACTGTACCCACTTGATTGCAGACAGTGGTTCCAATATCACTATGGTACACCCTCACTTCCAATCCAATACCACCAAAGTGTTCTCCTGCTTTATACAATTAGGAAACCCAATGCTGACTGTCAGTCAAGAATATATGAATGGCTGCATTCTGTCAGTTTCCACTGGTAACATGTACACATTCTGTAATCTAAATGAGGAAAACTATTGAACATGATTTGTATGAATTCTGAAAAAATCTTCATTACAAACAGATGATTAAATTCAAATCTCTTGATGCCTCGCAATTGTCGCCATATGCAAAACTTTTACAAAAGTGCAAAAAATCTTGTCAGTTTGCAATAGCAAGTGGCGAAATGTATCATTTTTTGTAAACAGAACCCCTAAGAGACTTAACTGGAAACAAGTGTCTTTGTAAACGTATATCCCTTGGCCATTCTATATTATCTATTCTATTTATTCAACAGTTATAGCAAGCCATTGATTTCCAATCATGAAACAATCAGTGTTATATTCTCAGTGTTTTTTTCGTTCAAATATGGGTCCGGTATTTTGACATATTCCCAATAGAAAAGTTTATATATTTACCAAATGGGACCTAAAATTCCCAATTAAAGATTTCCAATTTGTTTAAACCTCAACATTTAGTTCATCTGCAATCAAGCTCTATAAGTTGGACAATAGTAAATATCATATTGAAAACATTATGATTCTCAATTTTAAAGCATTTGTTAGCAAAACAACAACAACTTATTTCCCAATTTTAGTTAAAACATCATGATTTTTTCCGAATCAAAAGGGACCATGCCTCATTCCTAAAATGGCAAAAAATACACTGATTCAGACAGAATAAACATACAAAACAAAAATATCAACTTTAAAATCAAATTAAAAAAAAAATTACATATTTATAAACTTCTGTGATATCAATTGAGATTGAGGAATAACTAATGAAATGTCCAACATTGACTGATCTAGTTTGCAATCAACCATCAAGCCTGTTGTATATCTGGTAGACCTAATGATCCTCAGGTACATCAAACATCAGGTTTCCAATGCCATAATCTCTGTACCAGCTTCTTACAGATCTAAACCAATACTTCAGCAGGAACTATGTATTCAACAATCTCAAAGCACATGTATCATGCTTTCTGCTACATTTCACCCACAGCTCTAAATCATGATAGCAGGATTTTCATCATGAAATATTGGAAATATTGATGAGTTGCGTGGAGAGAATCTGATTTACTGAGGAATGCTAATCGAGAAAAATATGAAGGCATACAAACGCAACCAAAATATAACAGTAGCCAATATGTCAGCAGCAGAAGTGAAATATGAATAACATTGAACAGATTTCACTGGAAACAAAATAATTTCAAGAATATTCCTTATTTTAGACTTAACCCTTTGCATGCTGGGAAATTTGTTGTCTGCTAAAATGTTGTCTGCTGAATTTCTAAAATTAGCATTTGCTTCGATTTTTTTTCAAAGAATACTATCAGAAATAGCAAACAGTTTGGATCCTGATGAGACGCGAAGGCCTTCAAAATTCGGTTTCAGCACTGAAAAAGTTAACCCTTTCCCACTCAGAAGGAAAAGTGAAAATGCTTATGTGCAAACAGAATAAAACCAGAACAGCCTGCAAGTAACTAGCAGTCTGTTCAGGTTTTATGCTGTTTGCTGCTCATCATTATCTTAGGGTTGGAAATGAAGCCTTTAAAACTTAAATCTAGTAAGAAAAGTCTCTAATTAAATATAACTTTTTAATGGACTACAATCACTTAAAAATACAGATCTAAGTGGTAATGGGTTAAGTCAAGAAATTGATTGGTGAATACAGTCCAAGGTCTTCCTTTGATAAATTACATTAATGTTATCTTATTATAAGATGTTATATTATTGGATCATGGATTTACAAGTTTCAAAACTGCTACTTGCCCCGTTGGGAGGCGGAAAACTACAAGGGGCGAGGCATGGTATGGTATTGTGCAAGGGGGGGTTAGAGGGTTAGGGTTAGTGTTAGGGGTCGGGTTAGGGTTTGGGTTAGCCTAAACCCAACCCTAACCCTAACCCGACCCCTAAACCTAACTCTTAACCTAACCCTTTTTTGGGGTTATCACCCCTGACCATGCCTCGCCCGTTGTAGTTTTCCACCTCCCTGTTAGACTAGTGATTGCAAATTTTTCCTCGCCAGTACTAAATCTGTATAATCCTTTGACATTATATAAATATTGCATGTCTGACAGGGTGACAGTAAATTTGTTAACTTGAGGAAATACCGAGGCAAGCCAAGGTTGACAGTATTTTTCCGAAATTTGAAAAATTAACTGTCACCCTGTCAGACATGTAATATTAATTTTATTATACCGAACAAACTATTCAAACATGAACAATTGATATGAACCATGAATAATTTTAATATTCAATAATTGTATTTAATTTCATCAATGAACAACCATTAATATGTTGACTGGTTCAGATTTTCGGGCCGAGCAAAATGAACTTCGCTTTATTCAGCACCGACCTAGTAATCGATTTATCCCATCACTTTTCTGAGTCGTCAATTATTTCTTAAAAAATATATTACCGAACCAGCTTTCCGTATTTTATTTTCATCACTTGATTATGCAATTTATGACGTACTCGTGTGACGTCATTTCGGTGACGAAACATTTTGGGACAACAATATGGACTTGTTTTTTTTTAACAGTAAAATATTTGTTTAAAGCATCGAACGAATCCAAAAATATTCGGATTCTGTGTTTGTCATGCATAACACCTTAAGAACAGACACTGAAAGTGTATATCATTGTAACTTTATTGTTATTAGCATTGGATTAACCCTTTCAGTGCGGGAACCGGATTTTAAAGGCCTTTGCAAACAGTTTGGATCCAGATGAGACGCTACAGAACGTGGCGTCTCATCAGGATCCAAACTGTTTGCTATTCTGATAGTATTCTTTGAAAAAAATCGAAGAAAATGCTAATTTTAGAAATTCTGCAGACGACATTTTAGCAGACGACAAATTTCCCAGCATGCAAAGGGTTAAAGTGGCCGTTGAGGTAAGCGTGTCGTTTATACTAAATTGAATTTCTTTATAACTTCTGTCATAGCTTAAATAATGGCATTAATCTATTCTACAGCACAGTTTCAGCTGCAATCGATATTTTAATTATCCAAATACAACAGAAATGCAAAACTGCGTACTGTGCATGTGCGAATGGGACAGTATAATTTTTTACCATTCCGCACGTGATTGCTAAGGTAGCGTCAACAGTATTTTTTGGACAGTAAATTTTTCCCCCTGGTGGCACGTGATTGCTTAGGTAGCGGGCGACAGTATTTTTTGGACAGTAAATTTTTTCCCGCTGGGTCTGACAGTATTTCTATGTCACGATGGCCTATGGGAGTTTAGCATTGTGAATAAAAGTGAGGTATAATAATATTAAATATAATGCTCATGAAATCCAAACTTCATATCTGATTGTATACATAGATTTATAATGCTTTTTCATATGCATTTTTATCTACAGTACAGCCAACGCGGAACAAACATAATCTGCGGCTACGCCACGGCCAGAAATTTAGTACGAGGCGGCCTTGTCGAGTGTTCACGCAGCGTATTGCTGAGGCACTGGGCATCAATCCGCGCAACGACGCCGAGTCTGTTTTAACCTCGCGTTCTTCCGCGGAGTAAATCCGCCGCATGCGTATGCGGCGGATTGAGTGAAAAGATATACACCTACATGTACATTTGTGTAGCATAGAAACCTAGATTTACGCTACTTTCATATTTATTATTTTCATGTTTTAATAAGGGATATGGCAGGTAATGCGCTTTAACAAATTATCGTTGAATAAATTACGCACAATGTTAATGTTTCGTTCCATTCTGAAATGAGCTTTATTAAATTTATAATCCGAAACACGCTTCCAAATTTTAATGCTAATGCGACATTAACAAATTCTAGCATCAAATAAACATGTAAAACGACGCATGGAAACTTTGGGTGTATTTTGTGTTGTTTAAAAACATGTACATCACGTCAGGCGATTTATGCGTGTTCAGTGGAGAAAAAAAACGCCCCGATTGGACGTTATTTCATCACATCTTTAAATAGTAACACATGCCAAAATGTATTTGATACTTAAGAATAATTGCGAATGTGTGTGTGTCTTGAGCACTTTTATCGTAAATATTTACCGGAATTTGCTTTAAAACTGGAATATACGGGATTATCTGGTAATGATTAGCGATATCAACTGTATAATATAAACAAAATGAAACTACTTTATATACGCATAGTCAAACAATAGTTATAATAAGCTGATAATTAACAAAACATCAATTAAGTGTTGGTTATTGATGTGGCTTCAAACTGCTAATTGTCTCAGCTAAAATATAATAGCAAAAACAACAAGCAATTATAAATCCACCTACTGCTGGAGTCTTGACCACTGGTATGTGCAAAAACATAATTACGTGACATTGTTTATGTGTGAAATACATACACGACGGGCGGGAAACAAACTAAATTGGCCAGACACATTAAATATGCTTATATGCTAATACATGTTGTCCTTTAAATTAAACCCAAAACAAATATGTTTGTTGATCGTTTAATATAAAGACAATAATCATACAGCGCAATAAACGCACACAAAGTAACTTCAAGTACTTTAGCCGATTCTAAAAATGACAATGGCAAATGATTATTGGAATTTTATTAATACATGCCCGTGGTAATCGTAGTTTGTTTTTATAAATTGTATTTTTTTTATTTGCATTTTTTTAAAATAATAGTTATTTCTATCCGGATGACAGCAATATCTTTAGAAACGGGAATGCAATTACTAAAAACAAAACAACAGCATGCTTTTTTATTAACTAGTTTATCTATTTTGAATCCACGCTCATTAAATTAATTATGATTTTAAATATTATTATAATTGTTCTTTTAAATTTATTTGACTAACTAATCATTTAAAAAAAATTTTGATTTGAAGATGCGCATCGACTCAGCGTTATGTCACGGATCGTCTCGGCATGTCTCGGCGGACAGATGCGAAGCTTCGCGGCAAAATGCCACTTGCCGCCGCATACTGACGCGGCTTCAACGGCTGACTCGGCATCGACTCATTGCGCCTTGCCGCCACGGTCGCGAAATATGTTTGTTCCACGTTGGCTGTACTGTATAAACTATAAATTGAACTAAATATAGATAGATACAAAATAAAGAATACCAGAGTATTCAAGAAACAAGAGGCCCTAAAGGGCCCTGGGTCGCTCACCTGAGAGACTTAGATGGAAAGAAACAAAGATTAAAATTCTTCAGCAAATATTTCAAATTATTAGTATGACAAGACTTACTTTAAAAATAAGGTGTTCCAAAGTATTCACAATAGGCCTATATAGAAAATTACCCCACCCACCCTGGCAGCCATGTTTTTAATACCCAGATTTTTTTTAAATATATATATAAGGAAAATGCTTCTTACAAACAAATAGAGAAAACTGCCCCATCCCCTGGCGGCAATGTTTTTCCACTGATCACGACCATTTTCAAACTCATCTGACATATCAATAAAACCAATGTTTTGACTAAGTTTCATGATGATTGGCCAAAACATGTGACTTTTAGAGTGTTCACAGGTATTTTCAGTATATAAATATAAGGTTAATGACCCCCCCCCCCCTGGCGGTCATGTTACTAGATGGATCAAAACCATTTTTGAACTCAACCGTCGTATCCAGGAAACAAGGGTTGTTAACGTTGTTTTGTGAAAAGAAAATGTTTGCTGTTTCGGCAGATATATACATATATGCGTTATCAGTAGTTTTGTGTGTGTGTGTTAAAATTTTTTAAAATAGACATTTGTTACCCGTTGCGACAAAGCTTAAATTATTTTGGATAAAAGTAATATGAGAACAGTAATTTAATAATGAGCATCAGCAAAAGAAAATGGAAGTACATTTTTCAACAAATTGTTGTCAAAATTTGAGATCATGAGATAAGCATCTCAGCATCTTATAGGGGATGACTGTTTACAATCTGTTTAGCAAGAACACTTTTAGATACTGAAAACAACTGTATTTGTTCAAAAGATTGTGTTTTTATAAAATAGTTTTTGCATAATTAAATAAAATATATTGAATTGTTTTCATATATCAAAGTCAGTTATAAAAAAGTAAATGAGTATGAGAATATGTACAGCTACTAGAAATTCAATATTGATCTTCTTTTATAGTACAAAACATCACTTGATCTTTCTTATAGTTATAAAGTGTGCAAATATAGAAGTAAACAGACACAAGACATTTGAAAACGTATCATATCAAAACAACCATCAAACTATTTGTAGTTTAAATGCAAAAAAAATCTGTAACATAAATATATTATTTTTGCAAAAACAAATGCAAATCAACTTTTCTTCAAACAGTTGTTTGTGCTTCTTAAAAGATGTGATAAGTTGTTTTTTTACTACCAAATTGTTCACATTTTTGACAAAGTGTTTTTAAACAACTGGAACAATTTTAGGACTCACCTTGCATTGATATTTCCAATTGAAACAACAATAAAACCTGCTAAAATCACAAATCTTCATAATACACACAAACTACTGACTAACTGAAAATTGTAGGGGTAAAACATTTCAAGTTGTAATGTCTTATGAATGGTTTCCATCTGACATCAACACAAAGGTCTTTGATGAAAGTGACCAGTTAATGGGGGTCAATTTCCAGGAGTGTTACACAATTGACATGACGTCTTATCTATGATCGCTCCGCCCACTAGAATTGATCCACCAATCAGCGATCGAAAAATCGGGCGCACTCGTTAGCAACAACCTGTCCGCCATTTTCTAGACAAGCTACATGTTTAGGTTCACTTTTATTCCGAGTTTCTTTTGTTTTCCTCTTTAAAAAAACGATTAAAAATGGTTAAACGGTGTCAATGGGGATTATGTAACTCGGACAATCGATATCCTGAAAGATTAGTTGGTGACATTTAATTTATATCGTTTCCAAAGCCGAAAAGAGATCTTGAGAAGTGTAAGAGATGTATAAATACATGCGGTCGTCACCACGAACAACTGAAGGTCAACACTGTCAAAAACATACATGCTATAATTTTTCAGATGAATTCCGGGACATTGAGTTAAATTGTCCGGGACTTTTGCCGATTTTCCGGGACATGTACAAAATGTAGCGATATTTATAGACATATGCATTTTTGGTACGTTTTTTTTGTTTCGCATCGTTAATTGCAAAAGTTCGAAAGCCTATCCAAAATACACTTGATCTATTAACGTCAAATTAAACATTACTACTTCCGTTACTAGATACAAGCCACGTGTTTTCAGTGTAAGCGCTCTAAACATAGATGGTGACGTCACTGCGTTATTGTTATTAAGACCGGCGTTTTGACATGGCGAACGCAATTCGAATTCACTTATTATTTTTAACGTTATGTTTACTGGGGGTTTAGAAAAAGACAATAATATCCTAGTGAGGATGACGTTTTTATATGCTTACTTTTTTACTCAACTTCTTTGTGGGTTAAACGTGCGAACATAAACTGCTTTAATTTTTTACTCAGCGATGTTGGACTTCAGATGTGTTAACAACTATCCTTTGTCCTTACGCAGCGGCAAATAATGACGTAGTAGATTAAAGTCAATTAACAACCACATTAAACAACGCCACCTTTTCGGTTTGACCGCGAACGTGAGACAATCGATATGATAACAGGACCCCTGTTAATTGATCGATTTTGACACGTAGCGTAGTCTGCCTATTCGGGTTGGCATCGTCATGGAGACGTTGCAGATATACACAGATTTGAGGTGCAGTTAAGCCTAAGATTAGGTACATGTATATATGGATTTTGTAAATTCCGGGACATTTGACAGATTTCCGGGACAGCGGAACAAGTTCTTCATTTCCGGGACTGTCCCGGACAATCCGGGACGTATGGCATGTATGGTCAAAGACAATTATAATATATTTTTATCGGATATACTAGCAGATTTAAATAGTTTATGTTATCGATCTGATTATCACATAATATTTCACTTTTTTAAATAGTTTTATCAGTTACTAGGTCAGAAGCGAGGTTCATCTGCATTACTTAAAGAGAAATAAAACCCAGCATGAAGCCTAATTCATGCTGTGTTTTATTACTCTGATAGTAATGCACTTGATTGACATCATACATGTTATTTGAAGGTGACATGTGATATATTATCTTATTAACGGTATCTACACATTTGCACTCATGTGGTGTCACCAATAAACGCTTTTAATCCACACTAGGAGCTCGAATGCCTAGATCTCATTTTTTAAACGAGCTTTGTTTATTTTGTTTGGATTAAAAAACGGAAATGAAATATGGCAAAAACGGTGTAAAAAGGTTTAATGCAACTCTGACATTTGGTATCCAGAAAGATAAGTTATTATTCTTGACAAGAACGAGAGGAAGCTTCAAGAATTACCGAGATCCCCTTTATAGAACATTAATTTTTTCACAAACTTGAAATGTCATATAAGAAATAACTAAGCATTATTAAGTATGTATTACAGTGTATGTCACATGTGCATGTAAAATAATTGAGAATTTTGGTACCCAATTCGTGTAACTTTACGAAATCCCCGTTAAAAATCGCTTTTCTGTGTGTGTCAGAAACAAGTGAAAACCATTTAGTTATTATTTTAATAAAGACGTATCGATAAATGCTATTGTAAAAGAGTTATTATTACTGATATTAGTTAACCAATAAATGCGGTAACTTCGGGGAAGTCGGTACCTGCACGAGGGTCTGATATTGGTAGCCTTATTAATTTATAATAGCCTGACCGTATTCCATTTCGTACAACGCTAATTTTATATCAGACAATGTCCAAACTTGCTGTGTTTTTTTTTCGCTTTAAATTAAAGTGATTGATAAATATCCCATAAGAAATGTTTAATATGATTAATATCACTTTTATACGCAATAACATGTGGGATTGAGGTACCCACCCGGCGTCAGAAAGCGCGCAAAACTTCACCGAATTCCCAGTTATAAAGCGCTATTTCGTGTCAAATACACGCGTAGGGGGGAATGTTTAGGTAATAATTTTGTTAATAACACGGGTAAATACCGCTGAAGTGTTAATTTATTGCGAATACCACCATTACACGTAATAACGGGTTCGATTTCGGTAAGCGCGCAAGCATTTAAGAGCGTGTTTAATGTACCGATTTACCCATTATAAATAGCTGATGTTCTCTTTAATCGTATATTTCTTGTATTTGCAGAATAACTAAATGGCATCAACCCCTTTACAAGTGTAATATGGTGTTAAACAAGTCTATAAAATCATCCGGAATATCGCGTAATTTACTAAATCTATATGCAGTCTATAGGCAAAGAAGCCATTTTGGTGTTAGCTTGTCTAGGTTTTCTTCCCGCTGAGCCACGTGATTAAGTGGGCGGAGCGATCACTGATAAGGCGTTATGTCAATTACCACCTGGCAACAATGCAGGCACAGGCATAAATGAGTTTTATAGAGAGTAGCCTAGGATAAGTGAATGAAAAGTCAAATAAGATTCATATGTAACACTTCTTGTTGTTTTATTGGTTTTACCACTATGTTAAATTTCTGCAAAGATATAGATAACAATCATAAGTATAAATGGCAATAATTAATTTGAGTAATGCAATAATCATAATTAGATATTTGAGTTTGACATTAATGTTTCTGAATCCATTACCAGTATCATCATAATCATCATAATCATCATAACCATCATCATCATCATCATCATCATCATCATCATCATCATCATCATCATCATCATCATCATCATCATCATCATCATCATCATCATCATCACCATCATCATCATCATCATTGTGCACCAACATCCACATTACAACAAGAGTGTTAACATGGTTTTAATATATCCTCTATTCCGATAACTTCGTGCAGCCCTATAAGATCGTGTACTCTTTTATGACGTAAACTTCTAAGCAACATTCGAACGCACGTGCCTGAAACTGTTCAGTTTTGAACGCGAGAATTTTCACAGCCGATAAGACAACCCTCATGATGAAAAAACAATAAATATGATATAATGTTCGTTTTTCTGACCTCGTTCCAAAGAAATAGCCTTAAAAGATGTTTAAAATCTGCACATTTCCTTCACCAGACGGCTATGTTTGTCAATGTTTTGATCGTAAAATGTTGTAAGAGTAGTTTCCCTTGGAGGCCCGTCTCGAATTTGTGTTGTGCACTCTGAACTTTGCATTAAAATACGGTTAAAGTATGCTGTGTATGCGGAAAATTTTACCCCCAAATGATGACACGAGACCATACGTTAAGATCGTGACCGGCCTATTGCGATACAGATTCTCGCTGCGTCAATTTGAGATGTTGTCACAAAAAAACTGCCATTAGAAGGGGTGACAGCCTTTTATGCCCCCATTGTGAATAGAATTTTATTAAGCTTTTTTCCGTTAGTAAATACACTTTATCTAGACCTCTGAATACAGTTATCACAGTTTATATTTTGTTTTTATGAAGACCAGTTTTGTTTCAACCATTATTTTCAATACAGTTTATTCACGAAATTCATCTAAAACAACACATATTTAATACAAATAAAGATCTTTTTCACAAAAACATATATTGGTTATTATAAACACATCCCAGGGCCTCGCTGTGACGTCATCAAAATCGGTGCACGATCTTATAGGGTAATTCTGTGTGACGCAGACTACGATATACATGAATGTTTAAAGGTACGTAACTCCATTATTATTGTCTGTCAACCAACATATTTCACTCTTTATTTGTTAAACAAAAGATAAATCATAAAGTATATATCAAGTTTAGTTATTGTCTAATGATTTTTCATGAAATATATGACTTTGAAGTTTAAGGTGCACGAACTTATAGGTTTAGAGGCTAGTCATATTATGAAAACTGCCTCTACCCTGGCGGCCATGTTTTTCAACAAACCGTAACCATTTTCGAACTCAGCCAAGCTATCAATACAACAAATCTTCGGACCATGTTCCATGAAGATTGGGCTATAAATGTTACTTCTAGAGTGTTAACAAGGTTTCACTATAGCCATATAAGCAAAGCTGCCCCGCCCCCTGGCGGCCATATTTTTCAACGGACAGAAACCATTTTCAAACTCAGCCTAGCTATCATAAAAACAAATGTTCAGACCAAGTTTCATGAAGATTGGACTATTTATGTGACTCCTAGAGTGTGAACAAGGTTTAACTATAGCCATATAAGCAAAACTGCCCTGCCCCCTGGCGGCCATGTTTTTTTACTGATCCTAACCATTTTCAAACTCAACCGTCGTATCCAGGAAATAAATGTTCTGACCAAATTTCATGAAGATTGGACCAAAAATGTGACTTCTAGAGCGTTCACATGTTTTCACTATATACATATAGAGAAAACTGCCCCGCCCCCTTGCGGCCATGTTTTTTCACAGATCTGGACCATTTTTGAACTCGTTCGAGATATCAATGAAACTAATGTTTTGACCAAGTTTCATGATGATTGGGCAAACATTGTGACTTCTAGAGTGTTCACAAGGTTTCTATATAGCCATATAAGGAATACTGCCCCGCCCCCTGGCGGCCATGTTTTTCAATGGACCGGAAACTTTTTTGAACTTAACCAACAAATCATTAAGACAAATATTTTGACAAAGTTACATGAAGATTGGGCATCAAATGTGACTTCTACAGTGTTCACAAGGTTTTTCTTCTTTTTGACCTAGTGACCTAGTTTTTGACCCAGCATGACCCAGTTTCGAACTCGATAGAGGTATCATTGGGACAAATGTTCTCACCAAGTTTCATGAAGATCGGACAATAAATGTGGCCTCTAGAGTGTTCCAAAGGCAAATGTTTGACGATGGACGCACAACGGACGACGGACAAAAGGTGATCACAATAGCTCACCATGAGCACGTTGTGCTCAGGTGAGCTAAAAACAAGAAAATATTTTTGACACATCAGCAAATTTGAATGACCATTTTACTTGGTGATTATCAGAAAGAGCCTATTAGTGAACAAAACATAAAACAATATTCGCTATTAAGCAGTTGCATCCCTTTATGTATTTTGAAAGTAAACCAGCTGCCATTGAGCCGAACATGTCTGTATCATATTGCCACCTGTATATGTCAGCATCTTTATAAATGTACAATCCTGGATTTGATAGTAACGAGCACCTTTCTATTTGAGCATTTTAGGTGTAAAATATTCAGCTCTCCAAATAGCTGATTAAAGCATGAAGACAAAATGCTGAAGAGTTTACATTTTTAATTGCTCTGTGGATTTTAAATTTGTTTTTTTACATGGAAAATTCACCTCTCCTGCTGTAAGACTTGCATAAGTTAAATCCAGCTCACCTGATTGCATGATTTCAATTGATCAGAACTTTATTAATTTAGGTGATTGTGATCAATTTCATGAATATTTAGACAAACTCATGCTTGCAAACTATATGGCTCTCACCTTAATATCTGATCATGTTGGACAGAATCATCTGGTCTGATGTGAAGTCCCCAGTTATTGTTACGAGATGTCCACACTGGACTGAACACCCGAACCTCAAAATGACCTGAAAATATGAGTCTATTCTGGTCCTTTAGTGTACTTTATTAGTCTATTTATTGTTCACATTGGACTGTAAGTTGTCAAAGCTGGACTGTAAGTTGTCTGCACAAGTATATGTTAAAAATATATAACTGGACTGTTTTAGCATACACTGGGATGTTTGTTGTCTTCACTGGATTGTTTGTAGCCTTTACTGGACTGTTTGTAGCTTTAACTAGATTGTTTGAAGCCTTTATTAAATTGTTTGTAGACTTCACTGGATTGTTTGCAGCCTTCACTGGATTGTGAGTAGCCTTCACTGGATTGTGAGTAGCCTTCACTGGACTGTTTTAGCCTTAACTAGATTGTTTGAAGCCTTTATTAGATTGTTTGTAGACTTCACTGGATTGTTTGTAGCCTTTGCTGGATTGTGTGTAGCCTTCACTCGATTGTTTGTAGCCTACACTGGGATGTTTGTAGTCCTCACTGGATTGTTTGTAGCCTTAACTGGATTGTGTGTAGCCTTCACAAGATTGTTTGTAGCCTTTACTGGATTATTTGCAGCCTTGATTGGATTATTTGTAGTCTTCACTTGATTGTTTGTAGCCTAAACTGTACTGCTTGCTGTCTACACTGTACTGATTTGTGTCTACACCACACTGATCTGTTTGTAGTCTAGACTGGGTTGGTTCTCAATCTAATCCAATCACAGGACTCTTCCAACTGAAATGGTACAGTCTTATATGATAAAATCAATGTAAAGTAATATATGATTACACCAAAATAAAGTAACACATGATTACACTAAAGTAAACAAGAGATGTGTTTGTCAGAAACACAATGCCCCCTTCTGCGCTGCTTTGATATATATATATTTTTTTACCATTTGGCAGGTACAGATAACAGTGTTTTTTTTCATTGTTTTGGGAATGGGGCCGGGTCCTTTTGGATTGGGAAAATTCGCTAAGTTTTGACCAAAATTGGGAAATTATCGTTTTTGTTGTTTGGCTAAAATATGCTTCAAAATTTGGATACAAGTGTGTCTACTGGACTCCAGTATTATGTTTACTAAGGTTGAACTTATAATTGGATGGGAGATGAACAAAATATTGAGATCCAAAAAACAAAAACTTTTTTTTTTTTTTTGAAAACTTCCATTGGGAATTTTGAGCTCCCATTTGGGAAAATATATACTTTTTTCCATTGGGAATGGGTCCGGTTACCGGACCCGATTTTGAATGAAAAAAAACACTGGATAATTATTTCCCTTTGAAGCTTATTACTTCCCTTGGATTTGTTTTTTATCTTTGAAGGATGACCTTCACCTTTCACCACTCAAAATGTGCAGCTCCATGAGATACACATGCATGCCAAATATCAAGTTGCTATCTGAAGCGACATAGAAGTTATGAGCATTTTTTGAAACCTAAACACAAAGTGCAACGGAAAGACAAACAGACAAACCGTCCAATCACTATATGCCCTCCTTCGGGGGCATAAAAATAGATGATTACACCCAAGTAAAGTAATATTATGAGAACTCCAAAGATAAGTAATACATTATCACACCAAAGTTAAGTAATATATGATTACACCAAAGTAAATTATTAGTAATATATGTTGCAGCAAAGTAAATAAATAATGTACATTACGTGTACTTTTGCTGGTTCTATTTCATTTATTATGTTAAATATTCATGGAAACCAGTATGTAAACAATTTATTTGCACATGTATTAAGTCCTGGTTTCCTCGAGCGAGGCTGAGGTCGCTGATCAGCTCAATTATATAACGCACATTTATTTGCTCAGGATCTGTTAACATTTATCACTAGCTTCAGCCTATCCAACAACGTAAGGAAATTAATTTTGTAGCAGGCTTTGAAATTTATTGGAACTTACAATCCAAGCCATAGATAAGTAAGTAATTGGATTTCTATCAAGTGTCACAAAGCAATTAGTTTTGCATTTATCAACCTTAGAATCTTGAGTCTTTCTCAGAAAAGATTTTCTATCAAAGCTGCATGTATATAGCTGTTAGAAGAAATGATCAAACGTAAAAGAACAATTTACAACAATGTTCTAAAATTACATATCTGTCAAGGATTTTAATAGATTTTTGAAAACCAGGAGTCAAATGACACCATAATCGAAGAGTTCAGGTGTCAGATGAAATGTTCAGGGGTGAGAATACTGAAGCACAGAGTTATTTTTTTGTGCATACTAAGTAAATTCTCTGCAAATGCTCCTTTGTTTACATTTTTGTCAAATACTATGTGACTGTACACAAAAACATAACATACATGTATATTATTGATTAAGCTTTCTGCTAAAATTCGCATCAAAATGATGCAAGAGTCAAAAATTAGAAAATTGCTCAGTGCTTACATCAAAATGCAGGATTCTGCTTCCATTGAAATACTTGATCAGTGGCCCACCTAATCAAGTAGCCATAGTTAAAATAATTACATTTTTAGGCAAATGTTTCCTTACATATTTCGTTGTCCAGTAACAGGCCCCTCAAAAGTTAAGACAAGCAGGTCCTGATGATCCAAGCTTGCTCACCTGAGTGTGTGGTATAATGAACTGCCTCTGCTTCTTTTTAACCCATTTATGCCTAGTGGACTCTCCCATCCTTTTAAATTGGATCAATTTATTTCCAAAATTAGGGATTTCTAGTATAATTATTTCTATATTTAGAATATTTCCTACAGAAATTCCTTTAAGCAAACAGCGCAGACCCTGATGAGACGCCACATCATGCGGCGTCTCATCTGGGTCTACGCTGTTTGCCAGCCCTTTTTTCTAGATGCTAGGCATAAATGGGTTAAATGTTTCCATGGCTGAGATACCATCAAAACAAAATCTTTGAGTGAGTTTTAAGAAACTCACTTATTAACTTATTTAACTTATTAAAATGCCTTTGTCCATTTCAGCTAGTGACCTAGATTTTAGTCCATATGGCTCAATAAATCAAACTTTTCCAAACTTACATTATAAAAAATGTTCTGTGCAACTTTCATGATAAAACAAGAGATGTGTTTGCCCCCTACTGCGCCACTTTGAAGCCATATATTTGACCTTTGACCTTGAAGGATGACCTTGACCTTTCACCACTGAAAATGTGCAGTTCAATGAGATACACATGCATGCCAAATATCAAGTTGCTATGTTCAATATTGCAAAAGTTATGGGCAATCTTAAAGTTTTCGGACGGACACACAGACGGACGGACTAACGGACAGTTCAACTGTTATATGCCACCTTACCAGGGGCATTAAAATTATACAGTTATTTTTTTCCCAATCAAGAAAGAACTGGTACCAGACAAATTGGGATAAATATGCGCAACAAATCCTAAAATTGGGAATAATGATTTGACCATATAATACATGCAATGCAAAATTTCCACGAGGATTATACCCGGTTGCCATCATTAGTCTTCTAAGTATTAAACTTGCCCTGATTTAATTGTTTAATTATAAACCTAGGGACCGAACTGTCACAAAACCCACACTTTTGACAATTATGTCATTTGTCGTCTGCATGATTTTACTGCAGGTATTGCATGCCTATGAGTGCTGTCGCTCATGCAAAGCGTGTGCTCTAATTGGCCAATATCGATATGACGGCTCCTCCTTTAGGTGGACTTGAGTTGGGTAAAGAGGTACATGTAACTGACAGAGGATCTGCTCTCAAACTATTTATTGAAGTCAATATCGCTTTGATCTAAAGAATGACTAGTTGACATTAATCGGTTAACCCTGAAATGCCCCACACTCTGATTTTGAAATTCAAGGTCCTAGCAAGGGACTTTTAAATGGCCTGTGGAAAGCACTGATGTTACACGATGTAAAAAAGTAGTCAAGTGGTCCATACCAATCATTGTGGAAATTTTAATTTTGTCTAAGAAAAAAATGTACATGTCCCATGTGTAAGATAGATGGTACCCTAAATTAGACAATAAACAAATATAATCCTGGTTTTATTTCTGTTACATAACAAACTGTGCTTGGACCATATGTGATATCTTACTCTTATTTTGGCAGGGAAAATTGTTTGTCGTGAGTTAAATAAATGGAAAAAAAATTAGTAGACGTCAAGTGTGAACTAATTACAAGGTAAATCTCGGTATGTTACTTTGTCAGAAACTTAGTAGTTTGTAACCTAATAATTGCCGAAGAAAATCTTTTGCTATAAAGTAAATTCTCCACGGTTGAATGTAAGTTACAAACTATAAGTTAATAGTGGGATACTTTTTAAACTTTGGATTTAAACAGAAGTAGTATCGTCCGTAAAACTTACATTTTCATGAAATAATTATTCCTTCTTTCTCATAAATATACACTTTATTTAACACTCGTAAAAATCGCAAATTTCAAATGGTTACATACAGCTAAATTGATAAGAGTCGCACATCTTGATCTCCTTGCAGTGGTGTCCCACTCATGTGGATAACGGAAACCAAAGAAAGCAGTTTATTTTGACGCACAGACAAACAGGATGATAGATGTTTCATTCACTAAGAGACATAATTGGCTAATTATTCAAATTAAAGTGTGTAGTTGTGTTTAAGATTTGAGTGAAATACAGACGGGCAAAAATGACAATCCCGGTCGGTAAATGTGTCACATGTGTACACCACAGACTGTAAATATGTCACAAATGTACATCACAGACTGTAAATATGTCACAAGTGTACATCCCTTACTGTAAATGTGTCACAAGTGTATATCACAGACTGTAAATATGTCACAAGTGTACATCACAGACTGTAAATATGTCACAAGTGTACATCCCTTACTGTAAATGTGTCACAAGTGTATATCACAGACTGTAAATATGTCACAAGTGTACATCACAGAATGTAAATATGTCACAAGTTTATATCACAGACTGTAAATATGTCACACGTGTATATCACAGACTGTAAATATGTCACAAGTGTATTTCATACACTAAAAATATGTCACAAGTGTACATCACAGGCTGTAAATGTGTCACAAGCGTAAAACCAAGTATGTTAATGTGTCACAAGTGTATATCCCAGCGTGTAAATGTATCACAAGTGTACACCCAAGTGTGTTAATGTGTCACAAGTGTACATCCCAGTGTGTTAATGTGTCACAAGTGTACATCCCAGTGTGTAAATGTGTCACAAGTGTACATCCCAGTATGTAAATGTGTCACAAGTGTACAGCCCAGTGTGTTAATGTGTAACAAGTGTACATCCCAGTATGTAAATGTGTCACAAGTGTACATACCAGTGTGTTGATATGTCACAAGTGTACATCACATACTGTAAATGTGTCACAAGTGTACATCACAGTGTGTTAATGTGTCACAAGTGTACATCCCAGTGTGTTAATATGTCACGAGTGTACATCCCAGTATGTAAATGTGTCACAAGTGTACATCCCAGTGTGTTAATATGTCACAAGTGTACATCACATACTGTAAATTTGTCACAAGTGTACATCCCAGTGTGTTAATTTGTCACAAGTGTACATCCCAGTGTGTTAATGTGTCACAAGTGTACACCATTGTGTGTTTATGTGTCACAAGTGTACATCCCAGTATGTTAATGTGTCACAAGTGTACATCCCAGTATGTTAATGTGTCTCAAGTGTACATCCCAGTATGCAAATGTGTCACACGTGTACAGCCCAGTGTGTTAATGTGTCACAAGTGTACATCTCAGTATGTAAATGTGTCACAAGTGTACATCCCAGTGTGTTGATATGTCACAAGTGTACATCACATACTGTAAATGAGTTACAAGTGTACATCACAGTGTGTTAATGTGTCACAAGTGTACATCCCAGTGTGTTAATATGTCACGAGTGTACATCCCAGTATGTAAATGTGTCACAAGTGTGCAGCCCAGTTTGTTAATGTGTAACAAGTGTACATCCCAGTGTGTAAATGTGTCACAAGTGTACATTCCAGTGTGTTAATGTGTACATCCCAGTGTGTTAATATGTCACAAGTGTACATCCCAGTATGTAAATGTGTCACAAGTGTACATTCGAGTGTGTTAATATGTCACAAGTGTACATCACATACTGTAAATTTGTCACAAGTGTACATCCCAGTGTGTTAATTTGTCACAAGTGTCCATCCCAGTGTGTTAATGTGTCACAAGTGTACACCACAGTGTGTTAATGTGTCACAAGTGTAAATCCCAGTATGTAAATGTGGCATAAGTGTATATCCCAGTGTGTAAATATGTCATAATGTACATCCCAGTGTGTAAATATGTCATAAGTGTACATCCCAGTCTGTAAATGTGTCACAAGTGTACATCCCAGTCCGTAAATGTGTCACAAGTGTGTTTCCCAGTGTGTTAATGTGCAGCAGAGACAAGAGTAAAACTCAAAATGAAAATGAAAGGTTTAACAGTTTGGGGATTGAAAAACATGTTTACTAAGAAACATTTTTGATCGATCTGATATGCATATCTTATGCTGTTTTGATTCCAATGCCAGCAAAGCATTATTATGGTATTCTAACAATGTCAAACCATTGCAGATGTTTGTCAAACTTGTATCTTTGCACAATCAATATAATTTAAAAAAAACATTTACAAATTAACAATCCACGTGTTATAGCACAGGACACAATAACTAAATATTTTAATAACGCAAAACTGAGAAACTTTTCCTTGAAGGGACCGTCAACCACAACGACGAAGAAAAGAAAAGTTGTAAAATAATGTTTTTTTTTACAATTATTAGTTTATATTGATTAAAATATAAACAAATATATAAAATAATAAAAATAGTGAATTGTATATATTTTATATATAAATGATTAATCTACTTGCGTTATTTATAGTGTATATCATTATGTCACCTATTTTGCGATGTACTTTCGATTTCACATCGCAAAATTTTATTACCGAATATACTGAAAACATAAACTTTTTTCAAGTAATGTAATATACAAGTCGTGATATTTTAATCAATATAAACTTATAATTGTAAAAAAATACGGTATTTTAGAACTTTTCTTTTTTTGTCATTCGTGGTTGCTGTAAAGAAGCAAAAACAAAGAATTGAACAAACTAGATCAAAAAAATGAATTTAGCTAAAACTTTATTATCATAATATGCCAATTTTCCATTTCATGTGAGATTTCAAGTGTGGTATGAGGCAGGTCTGTAGCAGCGTGGCCAGCTCGCCCCTCAGTTCAGGCACGTCAACCAGGCGATGTTTCTTCACGTCTCTCCAGTTCCAGTCAACAACAACGGCCGAGAGATGGGCCAGCTTCAGGTGGCCTGGGGTGCAAGATACATGTGAGTCGCGTTCAGAGAAAACTGGGCATTATGCATGTGCGTTAAGTGTTCTCCCAGATTAGCCTGTGCAGTCTGCACAGGCTAATCAGGGACGACACTTGCCGCCTTAATTGGATTTTTGCTAAGAAGACTTCATTTCAATGAAAAATGTCATAAAAGCGGAAAGTGTCGTTCTTGATTAGCCTGTGCGGATTGCGCAGGCTATTCTGGGACTACACTTTATACACATGCATTATGCCCAGTTTTCTCAGAACAAGACTCATGGTTTCATGTTATTACTGTCAAAGTGCAGAAGGAGTGTTGGATTTGATGTTTCAGCATGAATAAAAGTATTTTAGTCCTTATGTGGTGATTGTAACAAATAAAACTTTTCCTGAGGAATAAAATTTATTTAACCATTTACAGGGCTTTTTTTCCTTTTTTGAGACTGGCCGTGGACGGATATTTTGGCACGGACAATTCACAAATCTAATACAGCTGCGATTTTTTACAAACAAAACGGACATTTTGTGCTCATAACTGTCTAAAAACTGACATTTCACAATTTAAAATTAAATTTTGTTTCACCGTTTTTCATTTCGAATTCGCAACTTTTGTTTACTAATCGTTTAAATGACGTCGTTGTTTCAATCGATTTCAAACGTGAATCGATTAAAATTTTGAAACCAGTGCATATTAGTTTACGCGCGGCCGATCAACCTCACCAGTATCCAAACAAACGGGATAACCATAAAAAAGCTGAAGACTTCTACAGAAGGGTAAGTGTTTTTACAATGCACAATTAAAACGAACATGGATTAAATTATGAGGAAAGCAATCTGAATTTTTGTATGCAAATGAAAGCATTGGTAACCGAGACGGCGAGAGCAAGACTTGTTATTCTATATCTTATCCGTTTGCAATTATTGTAAATAAAGTATAACTGTAATCCATTCGCATTAACATGTTTAACAGTTTCAGTATTATAATTTTCTGGGAACAATATATTTTAATTAAGATACCAACTATTTCTGAAATCAAAAGTAGGTCTTTCACTCGTTGTACTATATTTCGGATATGTTAAAATTCGGACATCTAAAGATAGTGATATTTATGTGTTGATTTGTTGTTGATAGTTTGTAAAAATATGTTTTGTGTTATTTCAGACAACAAGAATGAATGGTGGCACTTATCCTGGGCCTTCATGTCAAGAAATAGATGTGAAAAATATTCATTTAATTGTACCTGGAAATAAACCACCACAGATAACAGAAAACCTTTTAACAATAGGTGTTGTTTTAGAATTTGTGAAATTTGATAATAAACAGAAGTTGATTTATATCATGTCCAAATGACCCAATGTAACTGTTTAACAATTTGAATTTAGATGCTTTATTTTCTGATTTTTGATTTATTTTTCATTTCAAATGATGTACATTTGTGTGATTCTAGGTTTCAATAAATAATTCTGATACATTTATACAGGATACTGTTACATTATTGTTAACATTATTATATTATGTTGGTTATCTAGTTTATCAAGTGAAAAAATTGTATTTATATAAAAATAAAGCTTTTTAAGACTTATGAAGGTACTTGTTATTATTTATGTATTAACATACTTCTAAAAGTAATCAAAATATAGTAAATGCCATTATTCATTAATGTAGTAAGGTTCTTTAAATGATTGTTCTTATTAAAAAAAGTCGGAATAACCGGCGGTTTTCACACCGCCATAAAGTGGTGACAACTTTTTTTGGGCCAGTGAAACCCCTGAATATAGTATCCATACAAGGAAAATATGATTTTATTACATTATTTAAGGAAACGTTCATAATATTTAAGTGTTAAACATGCTTTTACTTTACTTAAGCATTGATTTCAGAATTTCACAATTTGTACAAGTTTGCAACTTGTTTTTCACAATTTTCAGAAGTTCGCGACTCATTTTTTTAACAATTTTGAAAAGTTTGCAACGCATTTTTCACAAAGTGAGTCGGCCAGGGCCGCTTCACAAAATCAGGAAAAAAGCCCTGATTTAACAGTGAAAATTCAGTTCATTGGACCAGTTTTCTGGTAAAATAAAGTTCAATTAAGCAGTTAAACAGATAAATTAATTAATTTAACCAATTTACTTGGCAAGTTAAGTTCATTTAACCAGCTTACAAGGAAATTTAAGTTCATTTAAACACTTAACTGGGCAAGTTAAGTTTATTTTACCAGTTTACTGGGCAAGTAAAGTTAATTTTACCAGGTAACTGGGAAAGTTTAGTTCATTTAACCAGTTTACTGGGCAAATTAAGTTCATCTACACAGTTTACTAGGCAACTTACGTTAATTTAAGCAGTTGTTGGGCAAGTTAAGAACATTTAACCAGTTAAGTGGGCACTTGCTTTCAATTAACCAGTTGTTGTGCAAGTTAAGTTCATTTAACCAGTTGACTGGGCAAGTTCATTTTCCCAGTTAACTGGGTAACTTAAATTCCTTTAACCAGTTTACTGGGCAAGTTGAGTTCATTTAACCAGTTAACAAGTACTTAGGCTACATGTTTATGCAAATAACTGACATCTCTGCTTTACACAATCAATAGATTGAAGTCAGTACTTGATCTAAAGTTTATCTTAAAGAGAACTGCTCTTGTGCTTAAATATTACATTCACACAACATGCACAGTGAACAAAACTGTTACGTTCTTTTCTTCAAAGACAAAATAATGCTGATGTGTACTATGTGGTGTGTTGTCCTTATAAGGGAGAATGGAGCCTTTATATATCTCAAAACAAATTACATGACAGAGCATGTATTGTTTTGTTTTTGTTTTTCATGATTTAACCCTTGCTCTGAGAAAACAGGGCCTAATGCATGTGCGTAGTGTGGTCCCAGTGTGTGCATGCACAGGCTAGCCTAATAAGGGGCCGCACTTTCTACTTTTACAGAATGTTTGTTAACCCTTTCAGTGCGGGAACCGAATTTTGAAGGCCTTTGCAAACAGTTTGGATCCAGATGAGACGCCACAAAACGTGGCGTCTCATCAGGATCCAAACTGTTTGCTATTCTGATAGTATTCTTTGAAAAAAATCGAAGAAAATGCTAATTTTAGAAATTCTGCAGACGACATTTTAGCAGAAGACAAATTTCCCAGCATGCAAAGGGTTAAAATGAAGTCTCTTCCCAACAAAATTCCCATCTGCAGTCTGCACAGGCTAAGCTAGGACATCTGCAGTCTGCACAGGCTAAGCTAGGACGACACTTTAATCTGCAGTCTGCACAGGCTAAGCTAGGACGACACTTTAAGCACATGCAGTAAGCCCATTTTTCTAGAGTAAGGCTTATTTGTATGAATGTTTCCAACATTTCAATTCAAATATGAGTAACACATACCTGACTTGATAAGCGCCAATATCCTGCTGGGAGTTCCGATGCCCATGTGCACCACCGACTTCTCCAGGAACTTCTGTTGCTCTGGTAACTAAAGAATTGCACAAGCATGAGGCCACATTCTGGAAGAACTGGGTTTAACCCTTTCAGTGCAGGAATCAAATTTTGAAGGCCTTTGCAAACAGTTTGGATCCAGATGAGACACCACAAAACGTGGCGTCTCATCTGGATCCAAACTGTTTGCTATTCGGATAGTATTCTTTGAAAAAAAATGAAGAAAATGCTTTTTTTTTAGAAATTGAGCAGACAACATTTTAGCAGACGACAAATTTCCCAGCATGCAAAGGGTTAAAGCATGTCTATTAAGTGTCATCACAGATTAGCCTACGCAGTTGAAACAGGCTAATCAGGGACAACAATCTCCGCTTTAATGCATGTTTGTGTTTACAGGTAGTCTCTTATATGCATATCAGAACAAAACTGCAGTCTAGGTGGAAAGTGTTGTTCCTGATTACCGTGTGCAGACTGCACAGGCAAATCAAGAGTGACCTTTCAAGCACACGTGGGTCCAAGAGAGAAGTAGCAGCTTAAGAAGATGAATAATAACCAAGTATGCAATATATTGGCATCTTGTTGGTTACAGAAAGAAATATTTAATGTTGGAAACATAATTGTTTTAAAGCAAAAACACATTTCAAGAAGGTCATTGGCACATACCTTCATTTGCTTGGCAAACAGCTTGGCGCATACCTTAATATGCTTGGCAAACAACTTGGCACATACCTTCATATGCTTTGCAAACAACTTGGCACATACCTTCATATGCTTGGCAAACAGCTTAGCACATCGACACTCCTCCCCCTTAAACTCCTGAAGTTTCCTAAAAGTGTACAAGTCTTCAGTGTCAATACTGGCCATGGAAGAACCAATACATCAAACAATAAACAATCCAGAAACTTTACCAAGAAAGATATTCTTTTCCTTATCCACTAATTTTTAAACAAAACAACAACAATTAACATTTAATCTGGGAAAACAGAGTAGAGACTGTAAAGTATAGCATTGGTGGTTTAAACCAGTTCTAGGGCTAGACTCCCTCACACTTCGCCCAGAATTAATCACATACCAAACCTGCGCCTAAAACGTTCCCAATCATATGTACCCATGCAGACAAACAATGTAAACATAGATGCCAAAACATTACACGTGAGTTGAGTACTACAAACACATTTTAGTGTAATAGTCATAAATATTTGAAATCTTTAAAAAGGATAAGGGAATAGGTTTGAAAGTATTAGTGTACAATAGCCATGTTGGATTCATTAGTTACATTGACACTTATTTCAATCGATACATTAAGAGAAGATGATTAATGTCTATAAAATCTGTATTAACAGTGTTTTTTCTTGGTCAATAGAGTTATTTATTAGGCCATTGTTTTTTATCTTTTGGTTTAAGAGCATGCCCATGATAAAATGAGGTTTTGAAAAACTAAATTATTGGGACAATCATCTTCGCTTTTTATTTCCTCTGCTGCCAATTTTGCTGAAAATAATTTCTATAATAATCATTAATTGTTGAAGATGCCCAATGGCAAATACCTGATTAACAAACCAGTTTGACCCAGTTAAACCAAATGCGGTTGTAAAATCACAACAGTTATGCAAACAATGTCAGCCGTTTTTGATTCAGTTTCTTATTTAATTAAGTATAAACTCCACTTCACTGCTACACAGACTTATCTTTCCCTAATACATGACAGACTTATCTGCCCCTGATACCTGTTGAGGTCTACAGCCCTCAGAGCAGACGGACAGACAACCAGAAGAGCGGGAGACCCGGGCTCCACCACTGTCTGCTTGACCTTCTTCCATTTGGGCAGGACCAGCCGTAAGTAAGCCACCTGGAACTCTGAACTGGGGTTGGCCTTGAAGAAATGGGTATCTACAAAATAGAAGGAACTCTGGACTGGGGTTGGTCATGAAGAAATGGGTATCTACAAGATAGAAGGAACTCTGGACTGGGGTTGGCCTTGAAAAAATGGGCCTCTACAAAATAGAAGGAACTCTAGACTGGGGTTGGCTTTAAGAAATGGGCATCTACAAAATAGAGGGAACTCTGGGCTAGAGTACAAAATAGAAGGAACCTTGGACTGGGGTTGGCCTTGAAGAAATGGGTAACTACAAAATAGAAGGAACTCTGGACTGGGGTTGGCCTTGAAGAAATGGGCATCTACAAAATAAAAGGAACTCTTAACTGGGGTTGGCCTTAAAGAAATGAGTCTCTACAAAATAGAAGGAACTGTGGACTGGGGTTGGCCTTGAAAATATGGGCATCTATAAAATAGAAGGAAGTCTGGACTGGGGTTGGCCTTAGAGAAATGGGTCTCTACAATATAGGAGGAACTCTGGACTGGGATTGGTCTTGAAGAAATGGGCCTCTACAAAAAAGAAGGAACCCTGGGCTGAGGTTGGCCTTAACTAAATGGGCATCTTTAAAATAGAAGGAACTCTGGACTGGGCTTGGCCTTGAAGAAATGGGTCTCTACAAAATAGAAGGAACTCTGGACTGGGTTGGCCTTGAAGAAATGGGTCTCTACAAAATAGAAGGAACCCTGGACTGGGGTTGGCCTTAAAGAAATGGGCATCTATAAAATAAAAGGAACTCTTGACTGGGGTTGGCCTTGAAGAAATGGGCATCTACAAAATAGAGTGAACTCTGGGCTAGAGTACCAAAATAGAAGGGACCCTGGACTGGGGTTGGCCTTGAAGAAATGGGCATCTATAAAATAGAAGGAACTCTGGACTGGGGTTGGCCTTGAAGAAATGGGCATCTATAAAATAGAAGGAACTCTGGACTGGGGTAGGCCTTGAAGAAATGGGCATCTATAAAATAAAAGGAACTCTAGACTGGGGTTGGCCTTGAAGAAATGGGCATCTATAAAATAGAAGGAACTCTGGACTGGGCTTGGCCTTGAAGAAATGGGCATCTATAAAATAGAAGGAACCGTGGACTGGGGTTGGCCTTGAAGAAATGGGCATCTATAAAATAGAAGGAACTCTGGACTGGGGTTGGCGGTGAAGAAATGGGCATCTATAAAATAGAAGGAACTCTAGACTGGGGTTGGCCTTGAAGAAATTGGCATCTACCAAATAGAAGGAACTCTGGGCTAGAGTACAAAATAGAAGGAACTTTAGACTGGGGTTGGCCTTGATAAATAGGCCTCTACAAAACAGAAGGAACCATGGACTGGGATTGGTCTTGAAGAAATAGGCATCTACAAAATAGAAAGAACCCTGGGCTGGTGGTTGGCCTTGAAGAAATGGGCATCTACAAAATAGAAGGAACTCTGGACTGGGATTGGTCTTTAAGAAATGGGCCTCTACAAAATAGAAGGAACTCTGGACTGGGATTGGTCTTGAAGAAATGGGCCTCTACAAAATAGAAGGAACTCTAGACTGGGGTTTGCCTTGAAGAAATGGGACTCTACAAAATAGAAGGAACTCTAGACTGGGGTTGGCCTTGAAGAAATGGGCCTCTACAAAATAGAAGGACTCGGTTTGGCCATGAAGAAATGTATAGACCTTCATGTGTAGACTTTGGGTATTCGGCAGTTCAAAGCAAAGTCAATAAAGAATGATGACAAGCCTAATGACCTGTGATGTTTGGCAAGTGGGGTCATTGTTTATCGCAGTAGACAATTATACAAAAAATTAAAGTGGGTGAAAAAAGGGTGATATACTAGCTATAAAAGGTTTTCATCTCAGCAAATTCTCATATTAAAACATGTCAATTACCAATCATGCTTGTCGGATTTTTTGGAGCCCTTGCCAATTCGCAATATATTGGACATTGTGATATAACGGACCGCGATATATTGGATTTACAGTGTAGTGACAACTACCCCAGATACCAAATTTAGTTATGTAATGCCAAATACAACGCTGCAATGATTATTTCATTTTTTTAAAGGGGTCATAATTGTTATTTGAAGGAAAACAACTGAAGCAAAAAGTATTTCTACAATACAACTGACAAGTGAGAATGTAACATGCATTACCTGGATCCAACTGTATCTCATCACATTCTACTGGGGACAGCTTTCCTTCAAACTGCTTCTTCAGAAAACTTATAAAGTCTTCCGCTGATGAAGGTTTATCTCCCTTCTCTTTCAACTCATCTGTGATGCGTTTCTTAATATGAAATGAGATTATCTGAGTCGTGTTCTGAGAAAACTGGGCATAATGCATGTGCGTAAAGTGTCGTCCCAGATTAGCCTGTGCAGTCCGCACAGGCTAATCAGGGACAACACTTTCTGCTTTTTATGACATTTTTCGTTTAAATGAAGTCACTTCTTAGCAAAAACCCAATTGAGGGTGAAAGTGTCGTCCCTGATAAGCCTGTGTGGACTGCACAGGCTAATACGGGACGACACTTTACGCACATGCATTATGCCCAGTTTTCTCAGAACACGACTCATTTAAAGTCATAAAATGACATGAAGATGTTGGGGCTACAATCATATGAGTACTGTCTGTTAGTGGGTCATCTACCAATTTCATCCAAAACATGCCAGTGTGATGATTTTTGCCGGTACTTTATCCTTTAGGTTCATTATTCTTTGAGTTCTTTCCTATTATTTACACCAAAACGAAAGTACGTTTCCCGCGAACAAGCATTCGACCATTCGGTACGTTCCACGCAAATAGCGTGTGTATTTTGGATTGATCATTGTATTTTTATGTACATAATTTGATGATTTAATAATACAAGTCGGTTATTAAGATGCACAATATGTATTTCATAATATAGCCACAGTATTATACATATACTGTTTAAAACGGTAGGGTTGTGTTTACATGAAATAGTAGGGTGATGTCTTTAGCAAGCGGGTCACGTGGTATATATATCAGTATATAAAGCGCTGCTCTTATGGGGAGCGAGCAGTCTGCGTTCGATCGTCGAACAGTTCACAATGTTAAATACGTTGCATTAATTAGAGACCTTATACCATTGAAATTATCTGGGACTTTGGATGCCTTTTGAGTAGAAGTGACCCAAGCAACTTTGCGCACTACACCATAGCTTGCTGGGTAGCTTCAATAGAGACTCATACCTTTGTCCGGGTCACAGATTTTCATTGGTGATATTAGACGGTGCACGAGTCTGGTCTCGTACGTCAGCCTGAGTCTGTCAAGCTACTGATTGTCGCTTGTACAACACTGACCGCTTGTCTTCCTTGCATAACGCAGAGGGGGGACATTGATTGTTTTCCTTGCGTAACGCAGAGGGGAGACACTGCAGACTCTTTGGTATAAGTCCAAGACGACCCAAGTCAACCCAAGTTGACTCAAGTCATCCCACGTTGACCCAAGTCAACGCAAGACAACCCAAGTTAACCCAAGTCGACCCAAGTCAACCCGAGTCGACCCAAGTCAACCCAAGTCGACCCAAGTCAACCCAAGTCGACCCAAGTCGACCTAAGTCGACCCAAGTCAACCCAAGTCGACCCAAGTCAACCCAAGTCAACCCAAGTCAACCCAAGTCGACCCGAGTCAACCCAAGTCGACCCAAGTCAACCCAAGTCAACCCGAGTCGACCCAAGTCAACCCGAGTCGACCCAAGTCAACCCAAGTGATCAAAGCAATCCAAGTCGCACGGGGCATACGGAACCGGCTTGTATAGAGGCAAATTATATTATTTGTTTATCAAATCACAAGGCTAAGGAAAGCCCTAGGAAAAGCCATTATATATATATCCCGAAGGAATGGTAGACACGTTACACCATATCATTTTTAATTGTTTTTCTGATTTTAGGGTTAGAGTTTTTTCCAATATTTTCCACAATATATTTTGTAACAAGAGTGCCAAACTGTCACAAGATACGCCCGTTCGAAGGTTTTGGACACCATGCTCAATGCTTGAAATGCAATGAAGTGACCTCAAGACCTAGTTATTGACCCAGCATGACCCATATTTGAACTTGATCTAGATATCATTTAGACGTAACATCTGACTGAATTCGGAGAAGATCAGATGAAAACTACTTCAATTAGAGAGTGGACACCATGCTAAATGCTTGAAATGCATTACCTAAGTGACATCGTGACCTCGTTTTTGACCCTGCATGACCTATATTTGAACTTGACCTACATATCATCTAGACACAACTTCTGACCAAATTAGGTGAAGATCGAATGAAAACTACTTCAACTAGAGCTTTGTCACAGACGTGACAAATATTCCCACATGCCGCATTAACACATAATATTTTGCATGTCGTCTTCACAAAAAACAGCGGACACCATGCTCAATTTTTAAAACGCACTAAGTGACCCCTTGACCTAGTTTTTGACCCAGAAAGGCCCATGTTCTAACTTGGCCTTAAGATCATCTCCATATAACTTCTGACCAAGTTTGGTGAAGATCGGATGTAAACTTCTTGAATTAGAGAGCGGACAACATGCTGAATGTTAAAAAACGCACTAAGTGACCCCGTGATCTAGTTTTAGGCCCCGCATGGCCCATGTTCAAACTTGTCCAGGAGATCATTTAGATAAAATTTGTGACAAAGTTTGGTGAGGATTGGATGAAAACTACTTGAATTAGAGAGCAGACAACATGGTGAGGTTTAAAATGCACTAAGATACCCTGTGACCTAGTTTTCGACCCGGCATGGACCCATATTCAAACTTGACCTAGACATCATCTGGATACAACTTCTGACCAAGTTTGGTGAAGATTGGATAAAAACTACTTGAATTCGAGAGCGGACAACATTGTGATGTTTAAAAGGCACTAAGTGACCCCGTGACCTTGTTTTGACCTGGCATGACCCATATTCAAACTTGCCCTAGACATTATCAAGATACAACTTCTGACCAATTTTGGTAAAGATTGGATAAAAACTACTTGAATTAGAAAGCGGACAACATGGTGAGGTTTAAAACACACTAAGTGACCCCGTGACCTAGTTTTTGACCCCACATGGCCCATGTTCGAACTTGACCTACACATCATCTAGTTACACATTCTGACCAAGTGTGGTGACGATCGGATTTAAACTACTTGAAATAGAGAGCAGACACCATGCTCAATGTGTAAAATGTACTTACTAAGTGACCCTGTGACCTAGTTTTTGATCTGGCATGGCCCATGTTCAAACTTGGCCTTCAGATCATCTAGATAAAACTTCTGACCAAGTTTGGTGAAGATCGGATGAAAACTACTTGAATAAGAGAGAGGACACCATGCTGAATGTTAAAAAACGCACTAAGTGACCCCATGACCTAGTTTTTGACCCGGCAAGGCCCATGTTAAAACTTGGCCTTAAGATCATCTAGATACAACTTCTGACCAAGTTTGGTGAAGATCGGATGAAAACTACTTGAATTAGAGAGCGGACAACATGCTGAATGTTTAAAACACACCAAGTGACCCTGTGACCTATTTTTGACCCGGCAAGGCCAATGTTTAAACTTGGCCTAGACATCATCTAGATACAACTTGTTTAAAAGTTTGGTGAATATCGGATGAAAACTACTTGAATTAGAAAGCGGACAACATGCTGAATGTTTAAAAACGCACTAAGTGACCCAGTGACCTAGTTTTTTGACCCGGCAAGGCCCATGTTCGAACTTGGCCTAAACATCATCTAGATACAACTTCTGACCAAGTTTGGTGAAGATTGGATGAAAACTACTCGAATCAGAGAGCGGGCAACATGCTGAATGTTTAAAACGCACTAAGTGACCCCGTGACCTAGTTTTTGACCCAGCAAGGCCCATGTTCGAACTTGGCCTAGACATCATCTAGATACAACTTGTGAACAAGTTTGGTGAAGATCTGATGAAAACTACTTGAAATAGAGAGCGGACACTGACCGACCAACAGACAGACAAGCTCACTCCTATATACCCCCCTAACCTTCGTTTGTGGGGGTATAATTAGAGAGCGAACACCATGCTAAATGCTTGAAATGCACTAAGTGACCTCATGACCTTGTTTTTGACCCTGCGTGACCCATATTTGTACTTGACCTTCACATCATCTAGACACAACTTCTGACCTAATTAGGTGAAGGTCAGATGAAAACTACTTCAATTAGAGAGCAGACACCATGCTAAATGCTTGAAATGCACTAAGTAACCTCGTGATCTCATTCTTGACCCGGCATGACCCATATTCGAACTTGACCTTCATATCATCTAGACACAACTTCTGACCAAATTAGGTGAAGATCGGATGAAAACTACTTCAATTAGACAGCGGACACCATGCTTAATTCTTGAAATGCACTAAGTGACCCCGTGACCTAGTTTTTGACCCAGCATGACCCATATTCGAACTTGGCCTAGATATTGTCTAGACACAATTTCTGACCAAGTTTGGTGAAGATCGGATGAAAACAATTTGAATTAGAGAGCGGACACTGCTGTGGACGCCGCCTGCCCGCCAAGGGTGAAACTATAATACGTCCCGTTTATAAAAACGGGCGTATAAAAAGAACACAAAAAGGTCTACCTACATAAAGTATTTGTAAGTTCAGACTGTTTTACAAAATATCTTGTAATGTACAAAATATAGATAAACTTTTATATGTGTTTCAAGGATTTAGCGAGTAAATTTTACACATTGAAAACATTGACAACATTCTATACACATCGATATCACAGGTAAATGCACATAATAGACAACACTATATATTTTCACACAACTTAAAGATACATAGATTAGTGGCTCAAACTTCATACTCATAATTGGACTGTTCAAGATCTTTGTTTTTCATTTATTCTCTTGAAACTATTTATTTTCAGCTCCATGTCATCTGACATCATCAAATTCAAGCTACAGAAAACACTCTACTCTCTCTATTCCCATACTGAGTTTCATCAACTTAGCTTGAGTTCTTTTTGAGTTATCATAAAATCCAAATTTCTCAGACAGACACAAAGGGGAGAGACAAAACTGAAAGAACTTTTATATTCTACTAACAGCTCTTTATTTGAGAGAGTTTAAGTTCTTTTTAAGCTAAATAATGATTTTTGTGTGTTCATTTATTTCTGTAACTATAGAAACCACAATTTTTGTTTGACTCAAAAATATTACCCATATCTCCCTCTATCCACATACTATGTTTCTTAACCTTAACTGGCTTTTGTACATTTTATTGCGCACTCAGGATTTCTGTTTTTCAATTATGTATGACACCATAACATCTGTAACCATAGCAAAAACAATTTTTGTCTAAGGAAAAAATGTATTAATGTGCGTTTGACACATATGGCCCTTTGTCCACAAAGGAAGTTTCATCAGCCCTTCTGTTTCAATTATGGCAGGATACAGATTTTAGTTCTTAATTATTTCCATAACCACATCAACCACGATGTCTGCACTCCAAAAAACCTTTAATAACGCTTTTATTACCCATAAAGTCTTCTATCCACACCCCAAGTTTCATTAACATTGCTTAAGTACTTTTTGAGTAATCGCAGGATCCAGATTCCATTTAACAGCTGGACACATGACACAGGGACTGAATGGGGGTTAAACCTATAGGCCCTTCAAGTATCCCCTGTACGGAACTAATAATATCTAAATGCATGCGAAGAAAATTAAGCCCCTATGTATTTTTGTTCAAGAACCCTCACTTTTGTCTTCAAAACTAAAGATATAACTGAAGTTTATTCCAGCAACCAGAAAGGTTATCAGGAATACATTGGCTGACTATGATCAAATTCAAAATGAAGCCTATAGCTGAGAAAAAAATCACTAAAAATCTTGTTCAGCTTTTATTTCAGCATAAAAAGGGTGAAGTCAATATAAAATGACGTAGTTCGTTTGATTTTTGATTAATTTTTATATATTGTAAAAGCTTAAACTCAGGTTAAATCACTGCTTCCGGCTCTTGTGAGCTTGGCTGATGATCACCATACCTGACAGGTGCGGTTTTCAGCGAATACTCTGATTCCCCCCCTTAACATTATCAACTAAGCAATCACAACAAAATTTATTTCATGAAAACTTCAATAGCTGCAAATTGCAGGTAATTACAACGATGTCATTTCCAGCAAACAGACAATTTATTTTTTGTTAATGTAAATACAAATATTGGTTCACTGTTTCTCTCAATACAAATATTGGTACCCTGTTTCTCTTCCTTTTTTTCTTCGGAGGACCCTCTTCTTCAGTGTGCACTGTTGCCTCAGCAGCCTTGTCTTTAGGTGCATTTTCCTCATCAGAGTTATTTCCCTTCCCACTGCTGTTCCCATCTAAAATAAGTTGGAACAGTCAGGATTTGATAGGTCATAGAACATGTAAAGCAGGGTTTGCCTTGGATAAAAGGAAATTGTTGTCACTAAATTTATCCACTTTAAAGACTCGTTGCCACTTTTTGCCAATATATTGAACACAATTTAGAGTCTATATTAATGTCAGTAAAGTAAATAATGCCCTGACAAAACATTATCTTTCAACAAAATTTGGCAATTTTGGCAATATGGTAGCCATTGGCAACATGTTAAGCCTTTGCCAGAAAATTGCGTAGCACCTGTAATATTATTTAAGGTCTTGAATTGACAAATTTTTCGCTTAAAAAGACTCATACTCAAATTTTAAAAAGTTTACAATCCTAACCCTTTGTTAACATTAATCAAATGTAAACTTATATGTCTAGAGTGCATTAAAGATTTAAAGTGTACCTTTTTTTAAACAAAATTGTGACAAAAGTACAATGGAAAATACAGGTTCACTTAAATGCTTAAATGCTTAGTTACAATAATCCATTTCCCATCCACCCTATGGGGGGGGTTGCTGAGAGTTGCAACAGATCACTGCTTTTTAATGTAAAGTTGACACTTGGAAATTCCATCGTTATAAAGTACCCGTAAAGGTACTGTCCCAATTAAGAAAAACCTACAAAATTCTCAATTGCCGTCTAAAAAAATCCCAAAAGAAATGAAAATGTTGTCAATTTTGTTCCAAAATAGCCATTACATGTATCTGCAAGTTAACAAATAACATGAGCACAGAAACTGAATATTTCAAGCCCTAATGCATGCAAATGAATATTTGAATGGTTTATGCAATTGATACCAAGCAATTAATAAGCCCCATATTTCTCAATCTGAAGATTTCACGACGCATATTTTCCCAATTTCCCTATTTTTTTGCGACAATTTATCCATAATGTTATGGTACAGGTACTTTTCCCAATTGGGCAAAACAAATCGCTGGCAATCCAGGGGGCACTTTAATAGGTAATATTATCAACATAAACTACATGTACGTGTAGCTGTTTTCTGGCATAAATAAACACAAACAGATCATAAATACAATGTATATCACTTATGAGCAAATTAAAACAACTTACATGATGTGGTGTGCTCGCATAATAATGATATCAATCCAAAGTTTCAAACACATCAATGGTTCATGACAATGTGTAAGTATTTAGCAATTTTTGTTGTCGCCAAATTGGGAAAAGTACCTGTAACAACCCAATTGGGTAAATTGAGCTCAAAACCCCTGACATTGGGAAAATTCGCGTCGTGAAGTCTTCATATTGGGAAATTGGTGTATTTCACTTTTTGCTCCCAAAATCTTTAAAATTGATAACAAAATGTTGTCAAGTTGTCAATATGATATTCAGTGATATTTTTACAAATTTTCTCACCCCGAGTCCTGGGACTCGATAACTTGCAAATCTATGAGTTCCCAGGCCTTTTCCGCCCTATGCCACGGGTCCGAATATAGGCCCCCATTCCCATTGCAAATCTGGTTGTTTTTTTCCCAATTGAACAAAAATTCCCAATTCCAACTTCCAACAATTGCAAAGTTGATTTATTTTTCGGCCGCTAAAAATGCGCGAAATAAAGTTACCTTAATCCGCAAACAAAACCCGCTTGTTTTTAGCCCGGCTTTGTATTGATCAATACTGCGCGCACTGTTAGGTAATCATTAATCATCAAAATGGCGTCTCACAACAGCAAATATTCCGTTGCCATAATAAGAAAAAAAGATTAAAAAATTACGCCAATAATTTTGTTTAAAAAAGGCCTTGTTTTACAGATTATATTTGTTAATGCTGTTATCTTAAACATTGTAATACTATTTCACAGACAAAATATTCTTGGGGAATGATGCCACATATGCTATAGTAATTGTTATTCTCTTGTTACTTTTTGGTTAATAAATTTTGAATACTGAGGCGTTGTTTGTTTATATTTTATTAACATAGGTATGGTAATGTACACTTATCACAAATGTTCATAATATTTTTGTAAAGTTGTAAGAAATGGTTACAAAATAGTCGTTATTTTGCAGTTAACGGCTTCTTTGAAATATAAGAAACACTATTTACATGCGATTATTTTTCCCAATTGAGCCAGTTTCGCGATTATTTTTTCCCCAAAATTTTTTACAACGCAAAATTCCAGTGTGGCGTTTTCCCAAAATGGAGCGGAAAAGGCCTGGTTCCGTATTGAAAAAATGAGTCCAAATATTAAACCACTATTATTTTTTGAGAAATTTCAATGCATTTTTGGGACTCACATAATTTGAAACTTTGTATCCCCAGAGGTTTTTGTGAGTCCAGGACGCAGGACTAGCAGGTAAAACAAGGCTATTGTCAAGCAATATGGTCCCCTACCGGCTCCAAAATTTGTCAGAAATTACACCATTTTCAGAATTTATTTTTTTTGGTTGCCATAGCAACCACAATTTTCGACGTAGGAACAAAATGAAATGACGTGCATAATGTCCATATTGCCATCTATCCATGTTGCAAGTTTCATGAAAAAATATTAAGAACTTAAAAGTTATCACAGGATCCAGAAAACCACCATTTTCAGCTGTATTTCTAGTCTATTTGTTGCCATAGCAACAAGAATTTTTGACGTAGGAACCAAATTAAATGATGTGCATAATTTCCATATTGCCATCTATCCATGTTTCAAGTTTCATGAAAAAATATTAAGAACTTTTAAAGTTATCGCAGGATCCAGAAAAGGGTGACAGACAGACTCACAGACAGACAGACACACAGAGCGCAAACCATAAGTCCCCTCCATTGAAACCGGTAGGGGACAAAAAATCCCTGGATATTTACTTAGGTTCAAGCCATAGAGCTGCATAGGGAAACTAACAAAATGTTGCACTTAATTTTAATTTTTTTTAATTTTTTTTAAGAAACCTTTAATTGGGATTTTTTTTCAGAAATTTGGAAATTTGTACTTTTTGGCTCACTGGAAAAGTGCCATTTTCCGGTACTTTATAAAGAAGGAAAAAAATACCTGGTATTTGCAATAGACAACGTCCAGTATTCTGAATTTAAAAATACGCAATCCAATAACTCCGGAATCCTCCACAAGCTAGATCTCGTGTTTAATCAACCAAGCGTTATACCTACACTAGCTCTAGATCCTCTCTAATTTAGATGTTATACCTACACTAGCTCTAGATCCTCTCTAAGATAGATGTTATACCTACACTCGCTCTAGATCCTCTCTAAGATAGATGTTATACCTACACTATCTCTAGATCCTCTCTAAGATAGATGTTATACCTACACTAGCTCTAGATCCTCTCTAAGATAGATGTTATACCTACACTCGCTCTAGATCCTCTCTAAGATAGATGTTATACCTACACTAGCTCTAGATCCTCTCTAAGATAGATGTTATACCTACACTTGCTCTAGATCCTCTCTAAGATAGATGTTATACCTACACTCGCTCTAGATCCTCTCTAAGATAGATGTTATACCTACACTCGCTCTAGATCCTCTCTAAGATAGATGGACCGAGTGTTATACCTACACTAGCTCTAGATCCTCTCTAAGATAGATGGACCAAGTGTTATACCTACACTAGCTCTAGATCCTCTCTAAGATAGATGGAATGGTCAATTAAAAGCTTTGACTTTGGGTTTGATAATGTTTTTTATTCAGTTTTTGTTTTGAGTATTTTTCCACAAATGACAAGCAAAATGATGTCGTTGGTAACAAGTAGTTCTTCTTGTCAATGAATGCTCTGAGCTTTTATAAGATACGTACAGCTCAGAGTTCTTTTTGTTAACTGATTTTTTAATGTCAACAAATAATTTATCACGTATGTCTATGAAATCGAGTTTAATCTACCTAATACATCGTAACAAACACAATACCTGTTATCACTGACATCAATTTGCGAGTGATTTGTGAAGAAATACTCAAAACAAAAACTTTATACAAAAACTGTTATCAAACTGAAAGCCGAAGTTTTGAATTGCCGATTCGATCTATCTTACGGATGTTCTGGAGATGGTCGTATATAACGATTGGTTGATTAAACACGAAATCTATCTCGCCGAGGATTCTGGTGATAGTCTATAGCGTGTTTTCGAATTCAGAAATTTGTCGGAATACTCTGCTTCGTCTTTTGCAAAAACATACACATTTAAATGAGCCGTTGACGTGTTTGAAACATTTGATTAATATCAATATTATGCGAGCATACCATATCAAGTAAGTTGTTTTAATTTGCGCATTATGGATATATTTACGATCTATTTGTGTTTATTTATGCCAGAAAATAGTTTATGTGGCTAATATTTCTGAATAAAGCCCCACCTGGATTCTGGGTGGCATCTTTACATGAATAAACGTGTAATCAGTTGCAACTACTAACGACCCGGAGGGTCAATAGCTAGGAGTTGTATTATTGCAACTATGGTAACAAGTATTGCATTTCTACATCTACATTGTACATCGCTGCAATCACGCACAATTATTATGCGACGGGTGGTGAAAAAATAAGAATAAAGAGTGAGGCACAGTAAAGTAAGAAAAGCTTGATAGTTAAAAGACAGAAGGAAAGCAAAGCAGAACACCAGCTACGTTTCGTCCTTCTCCCTCATGCCTCTCCGGCTACGGTGGCCCCTGAGAGGATTGAACCTCAACCGGCATTAGGAGTTTCTTTGTAGCTGGCGCTGACAACTTATTCAGAATCTGGTTGTTGCAAGCCCCAGCTTGAAGGATACCAAGTCGGGGGATTCAGCGATTCAGGAGGCTGGTAGGTTGTTCCAGGTGGCAATTATACTTGGAAAAAAAGCTGTGGCGATAGTATGAAGTGGATGTCGATAATGGCAGGAACTTGATGGAGTGGTTTGCTCGTGTCTGACTTGAGCCAGGGGAAAGGTATTTCGAAACTGGTATGTCCATGAGGTCGTTGGTTATCTTATTGACCATTGTCAGCTTGGCTTTGGTTCTTCTGGACTCTAGAGTTTCCCACTGTAGGTGTTCGAGCATTGATGTGACGCTACTAGTTGTGATATCTGTTCATCACATAGCGGGCTGCTCGTCTTTGGACCATCTCCAGGTCATGGATCTGCTCCTTATGGTATGGGCTCCACACAGTGCCGCAGTACTCTAGGTTGGAGCGAACGAGGGAAAACTATGCTGCACTTTTTACCTCCTCGTTGCCTATCCGTAAGTTCCTGCGTAGGAAACCAAGGGAACTGTTGCCTTTCTTGATCACTTTTTGAATATGTGGCTTCCAGGACATGTCCTTTGTCAGCTCCACCCCAAGGTATTTTGATGCTTCTTCACATGCAAGCGTGTGGCCTTTGAGGGTGTAACTGTATAGGATTGGTGATCGCTTTCTGCACACTAGCAAAATGCAGCACTTCTCTGGGTTAAAGGACATTCCCCAGAGCTTCTCCCAGTCCCACAGACGACGGAGGTCTTCCTGAAGCACTTCACAGTCCCGCTCCGAGGATATTTCTCTGTATACTACACAGTCATCTGCGAAAAGCCTAGTCTTGGAAGAGACTTTAAGGGGTAGGTTGTTCATGTAGACAAGGAAGAGGATCGGTTCCAGAACGCTTCCCTGGGGCACTCCACTGACTACTGGGGCGGGATCTGAGATTGCTCCGTCGACAGCAACTCTCTTAGCTAAAGAAACTTCAGCGTACAGTTTATATAGTATTGACAGACCTGTACGCTGAAGCTAACCCCCTATCGAAAGTCAACCAGAGTCGTAACATATTTATGTCACGCTATAAATCAAAGAAAGCTCATTTTCTTGGATACATTTCTACATATATTGGTGAATGAATATAAATTACTGCATCCAGGAATATTTTAAGGTTCAAATGTTTCAAATGCATCTTACAATAGATGAAAATAACTCTCATCAGTCTGAAATTCACAATTTTGACGCCATTGTCGCTTTGTCACGTGACGAGTTTTCATTTGGATACTTTCGGATCGACCTTGACATTTTATGCTGAAATTGTAAACATTACTTTCGTTTTCTGAAATCTATTATTTGTGATTAACAACTTACGTCTGGTGGATTATTAAGAATGATTTCATTGTGAATCAGGTAGTTTTATATAATATTTACTTTGACTTTGTATTGACACTACAATTTGTTTACAAAATAAGCCAGAATAATTAAAATACCGGGAAATGTTATTCTGAATTTGAAAGCAGTTGAGCACATGGTTTGTTACTAAAAATAGAAATAACGTCATATGACCGTGAAATCTCGGGAGATTCGCATTTCAAGAAAGTCAGTCACATCGCTGTTTTTCTCGATATGTAAGAGCAGAATAGATACATTTTAAATGTTTAAGATAGTATTTTGTGAAAGAATATATCAGTTAAATGTGAAAAATGTCAATCGTTCCAATCAAGTGGTTGATTTAGGCCAACAACTGCATTTAAAAGCTGTTTTGGACCGGTCTTTGTTAACTGTCAACTTTTCGGGAATTTCTGGTTGACTTTCCTAATGGGGTTGGTCCATAACTATAAAGTCGCGCCAGTCAAAAATCATAAAAAGCGACATTTAAAGTTATGGTAGCCAGAACTACAACTCTCTGTGTTCTGTCTGTCAGGAAGGCTCAGATCCATTCCAAGGTCTGGCCGCGTATGCCCTAGTGGTGCAGCTTGGTCAACAGGCACTGGTGTGGAACTTTGTCGAACGCTTTGCTGAAGTCCAGAATGGCAAGATCATGTTGTTTCCCTTTTTCTAGGGACATTTGTTACGATGTGTTAGTTTTATGACCTCATAAAAGCTCAAAGTTAAACAAAACTGTTGGCAACTATATCTATAATATAATATGCACAAAGCTAAACAATGTCTTTAACAAACCACAATAGGTTATAGCATGTTCAACATTTCAATCGAATAATCTCTGTCCGATTTATAGTAACATTAAATAAATATACACTTTATAACACATGAAATAGTAAATCATTTTAATATATAGCATTAAAATGAAATAATAAATATATGCTTAACACGTTAATGAATGATCAATCATTAATAACAGAAATCGCATAAAAAATCAACAAAACGTGCCATTCCACCACTCGTCGTCTAAATTGTCAGCCATTATTATTGTTGTTGTTGTTGTTGTTCGCTTAATTTCGAATTTCATTTATACACGTAAATATATTTATGCTTGCCTTCATTTATCTATTTTACATACATTAGATATCATCAAATGAGCAATGTTCAATATGATGTTAGTCTTCCACGATGTTTGTGTTTGTATTTTCGAATCTGCGTCCATTGTGGTGGGAGTTGGCCCACGTATGCTGACTTTACAATGTTTGCCTTGATGCTATGACCGATTGGAGAAAGCAGTAATGGAAGCAAAGCCCATTGTAACTTGTAAGTTAATAAACGCAACACTAATAATTTTAGTAAATCATTAAGTTATTCATTAATGATTCTTATCATTACTACCTGGGATTTATTAAACTAAAATTGAAGTGGGCAGAACCTTGATTGAACTCAAGTTCGCTCATCTATCTTTCTATCTATATATACTGTCTAACTCCCCTTTCGGGTATTATCGACTATCTACAGTACAGCCAATGCGAAACCAACATAATCCTCGGTCACGCCACGGCTAGATGTATTAGACTGCAGCCGCGTCGGGTGTTCACGCAGCATATCGCCGAGGCACTCGGCATCGATCCACTCAGCGACGCCATGTCTGTATTAACCTCGCGTACTTTCGCGGATGCGGCGGATCCAGTGAAAAGATATACACCTACATGTACATTTGTGTAGCGTAGAAACTTAGATTTGCGCTACTTTCATAGTTATTATTTTCACGTTTTAATAAGCGATATGGCATGTAATGCGCTTTAACAAATTTTCGTTGAATTAATTACGCACCATTGTAAATGTTTTGTTTGATTCTCAAATGAACATTATTCAATTTGTTATCCGAAAAACGCTTCAGAATTTTAATGCTAACTCGCCATTAACAAATTCTAGCGTCAAATAAACAGTGCTTTATCCTTTGTCTCAATAAAAAGCAAGTGAAAATTATGCAGACATGTAGAACGTCGCATGGAAAGTGTGGGTGTATTTTGTGTTGTATAAAAACATGAACATCATGTCAGGCGATTTACACGTGTTCAGTGGAAAAAAAAACACCCCGATTGGACGTTATTTCATCAAATCTTTAAGTAGTAACAAATGCCAAAATTTATTTGATACTTAAGAAAAATGGTGAATGTTTGTGTTTCATTAAATTCTTTAGCACTTTTATGGTAAATATTTACCAGAATTTGCTTTAAAACTTGAATATACGGGATTATCGGGTAATGGTACCAATATCAACTTGTCGCATTACCGACGACACAAGTCCCTCAGTACACTTATAATTTGTTAACACAAGTCTCTGAATATATTGTTATTAAAAGTCTTTAATGAACACATGTCTCTAAATATATTAACGACACTAGTCTCTAAATAATTTCAGTTTTCTTTGATATTCAAATGAAATAATAACTTCAGTTAAAATGATCAAGAACGTAATACAAGCAAAATAGCAATTTCAGTTAAAATATTCAATATACTCTTAGCCTAAAATGTCCCTAAGATTCTCCGTTTTGACTTTTTTTATTTGTCTTTTTATACCCGGAAGATAACCGGGAAATTAGTTCATGTAAACTATGAGTAGATCGTAACCGTCTGGTAATAACATGTCGATAGTAGGGAAACAGCCCGTCTACCGAGATGTAATTTACGGTCATTTCGGTTTGCTTACGCATAAAGGATCTATTAATAGAAAGTGGCGGAAGAATTTTATTCAAGTTACGAATGGGTTATGACTATAAATTGACAGCTCACCTTTTGAAAAGGAAAGCTTTAAGCGTTTAGTACGTACTTTGATAATATTTTCCGAAACTTATACAACTTTAAAATTTTACAAAATTGGTCTTTAAATTGTACTGCGTAGTATTTTAAAATATTAATTTTCCATAATTATAATTCTCTTTTTACACCTGGTTATATTTTCATTCAATATATGTAATATTCATTTTCAAAATAACAGTTTAATAATAGTAATTCTTGTTTTGTGAATGTCTTAACTGTTATAGTTACGATAATACATTTATTATTTGTCCTATAATCTATTGCTTGTACATGTATTACGTGACAATAATAATAATAATGTATCTGTTTTGTATGTATTACGTGACACACTGTATAATATGAACAAATTGAAAGGAGTTTATATAAACTGTAACTCCAATATAACGCGCTCCGTTATAACGCTGAATCCAATATAACGCGGAGGGTGCTTGGATCCCATTTCTTCTCCAACCTTCCATTTGATTTCTGATTCAAATCCGTATTATGCAACTTCATGTATTTTCAGACAATTCAAAGATGGCGGCAATCACATGTTGATTCCTTTATTCAACCGTCCATTGAACCGATTATAATCGCCTCGAGGTTAAACAACACCGACCACTAATTTGTGTTATTCTGTTGTGTAATGTCAATAAAGGTGTGAAAAACTCGCGTGTCAGTGTTTATTACATGTATTCCTTATCTGAGCGGTTCAATGCGATTATTTCCATAAGTTAAGTGCAAGCGGGATAGTTATACAATTAAAGTAATTCAAAACGATTGAAACATTCTTACTTTGATATGGTTGCAGTTTGACTATATTAAATGAGCGGCTGTGAAATATATTGCCTACTGTATAAAACAACTTTTTCTGTCATTTCATTATCATTTTAGTATTATGTCATTTAATCTTTCAGTTCGTGTATAAGAAATTAAATAATTCAGACGATTTATTTACATGCGAACGCAGTGTACCGGTAATTGTTAACAGAGTTTCACTTTCATTTTCGCGCGGTATCAGAAAGTCCCCGGGAAACACGTTTTTTGCATGCGTATGACGCAATAAAACAATTTTTGTACATGAGTCGTTTTGCATTCAATCTAAATTTAAAGTCGCTCGTCCAATGAAAGCTCTGCCCCATAATGCACTGTACTCTTAACACTTCTGAAAATGGCATATATGCGTACGGTTGTGTTTACGAATTTCTTAAACATATATCGTCATTAATGTTCAAGATTATTATTTTTTAAGTGATGTTGCAATTTTATTGGATTATCGGATAAATGTGCACATAAGAAAAGCGGTATGTATACTGTTATCGATACGATTCGGTTTATATGCATGTGTTTGCGTCAACACAGCATGGCAATATACATGACCTATGCCTATACCTGTTTTTTAGCTCACCTGAGCGATAGCTCGAGGTGAGCTATTGTGATCACTCAGCGTCCGGCGTCCGTCCGTCCGTCTGTAAACAATTTGTAAGCATCTTCTTCTACTAAACCATTGAGCCAATTTCAACTAAATTTCATGTGGAGCATCCCTAGGTCATGGGACAAAAGAATTGTTAAAAAAAATTTGATCACATAACCAAGATGGCCGCCATGACCATATATGGTAAAAACCTTAAAAAATCTTCTTGTCAGAAACCGCTCATCAGATTTTCAAAAAATTTCACAGGGATGACCTTTGAGGGCTCCCCTGAAAAAGTTGTTCAAAGAAATTTGATTCGTCAAAAAACATGGCCGCAGGAGCTCGTTGAACTTTGCATGTTTATTCGTTTTTGCCTATTTTGTGAAAACTTTCAAAAATCTTCCACATTTTTTGTCCGATCCTTTC
>NC_068365.1:39783832-39811872 GCF_020536995.1 Dreissena polymorpha
AATACAAATAATACACCATGTACTCAAACAACATTCGTAGAAAACGTGCTTGGAAGAAAAAACAAAACGAATACAATATTTTACACACTTCAAATTAAAAACCCTACAGAAAACTCCAAAACCCAAAATAAATGGCAAGTCCTTTTCGGAGAACATGAACTTCATTGGAAACACATATTTACCATGCCATATAAAGCAACTATTGAAATCACACTGAAAAATTGTCAATATAAATACATTCATAGAACTATAGCTACAAATAAATATCTCTTTAAATGCAAATTATCTAACTCAAAATCTGTTTGACTTCTTCGGTGAAAACATCGAAACTATAGAACATCTTTTTTGGGAATGCAAACACATCCAGCCTATTTGGAATCAATAAGTATCTTTTCTTGAACAAAAGCAACTAAACGTTAAACTATCTTTCTTAAATTTAAGTTTCGGATTTTACTCATTGAAATCAATTGACTGTAATAATATTGTGAATTGTATTCTTATATTGATGAAATATTTTATCTTTCACATGAAATACAAAAAACAAGTACCAAATTTTAATTGTTTTGTCCATAGTCTTAAATTAAAAATCCAGATTTAGAAAGAAATAGCCCCCAGTAATGACGCATTACAAATCTTTGAACAAAAATGGAATCGGATTAAATTCTCATAATGTTTGTCTACTTATAAACATTTTCACTCTAATGTTAGTTTATCTTTCTAAAATATGTTTGTATATTTTTTTTTCAATCTTATAAGATCATTGTTAATATACAACAAAACACACAAGTCCATTATGTTTTCTTCCCACTTTTTACAACTCATCATTTTTCATAACTATTCTTCTATTGTTCTTTTCTTTTCTCCTTAAAAAAACACCTATCATAAACTACCAAAGAAAAAACATATTAACCCAGTTTTTTATTATTATATTTTTTAATCTTAAGGAAACCAAAACAATTATATATATTAGCATATCTTGTATAAAATGTATGAACAGTATTGCTTTGTACAATCACTTTGTTGTAAGATCATATACATGTAAACATTGTTTGTATTAAATTGAATAAAAAAAACAATGTATGGTAATATTCCAAAAAATTAGTCATCGCCAGTATGTATAAATAAATGGTCAACGATATGTAAATGTATTTAAACAACATATTTGTCACATATATTTTTCTGCATTTTCATATAACAAGAGATAACAATTTACAGGGGTTTAAATATAAAATTGTACACAAAATCAAATGAATCTTGTTATGAGAAAACTGGTCATAATGCATGTGCGTAAAGTTTTAACCCAGATAAACCTGTGCAGTCCGCACTGACTAATCAGGGACGACACGTTCCACTTTTTTGACATTGTTCGTTTTAATCAAGTCTCTTCTTAGCAATGATCCAATAAAGGCGGAAAGAGTTGTCCCTGATTAGCCTGTGCGTACTGCACAGGCTCATCTAAGACGAAACTTTACGCACATGCAGTATGCCCAGTTATCTCAGAACACGACTCACATTATCATAGGTGCGAGCTCCATATTATTCAACATCGAATATGCAACTACAGCAAACAGCATATTTTGTCAAACTGAATGTAAAACTATAGAATATATTATTTTGGGAAAGTCAGCATGTTAATAAGTTGATAAGAGAATTGTGCTCTGTATGTGAGTTTCATTCAAACTGTCTCAGTGTACCTGCCTTTATATTGGAATATGCAAATACTAAGAATTGATATTTGTTTTGATCAAAATGTTTATTTGCAATTGTAAAAAAACCCAGATCCTCTATTAAAGCTGCTTAATCATACATAGCCTTGCATTAACATGTATGAAATGAAATTTACAATGTTAACGTTTTGCGTCAAAGAAAATATATGGAATTTTTGCCAGCTTTTTCAGTAGCCGAGATAATGGATTTCATAATTAATGTATTGCCAAAACTTTGTTAAACCAATATTGTTTGTATCAAAATGTAGAAACTATTGACGATCAAATGTTTGCAATATGTTATAATATGCATACATTGCTAGCAAAGTACTGCAAATTATGTACAGTGTTCAGTGGGGTGCACTCGACCCTCACACACATATTAAAAACGATTTAAAAAAATCGAATGGAAAAAAGGAAAAATACATTGCTATTTCTCAATGTTAATCGATGCTTTATTGTGCATGCTGGGTCAAATTTTAAGGAATAACACGACAAACAACTCGCGTGACCCACGCGTCATCGATCAAGAGATGCACCCTGTTTTGGGGTCATTTTGAGTTGATTGCCTTGACATTTAAAATGACGTTTCTACTAATTAATATCATAGACACACAGTCATGCTACCCACCTGTGCCAAAATAGCATCGACACACGGTTTTTAGAAATCGTTTCCAATCGAAATATATGCCACCAAAGTATACAATTTACGATTGAAATCCGTCAAACATAAAATATTTGGTGTAGCGGGATAGCTGGTGAGACCTTTAGAGTATATCAAAAAAGTACAAATCGCAAAGCAATTCATGAAAATTATTCGCAAAAAGCCTGCAAATACTCAACTTAATGAAAGTAATTTCTCAAAATAGGTGAAGCAATTCCAGAAACATTACAACAGCATTTTATCAGTTTTTCGTCGATAAATAGGTGTTTCTATTTATTTGTATTGCAATTAGACATACGTATTTCAAACTGATCGATGTTTACCATATATATTGTTATATAAATCATTAAACTGTATACATTTTGAGAACAAACTGTGCCTTGATCACAAATAATAATGATTCATTTCTTAGGTGAGAGCTTACTTGTAATAGTGTTTATCGCGAGCGCTTGATATTTGTCGTTTGAGGAAAACAAACAATTCACATATTCCTTCTCTAACCCAACGTTTGATATGGTCCTATGAGATAATTTTATATGCGAATTAGAATGTTGTAACTGGTGCGTAATTCGTCGAACAACGCATATATAGCTCGAAGTATGGAATCACGCACGTCCGATGAAGTTGCCATCGTAATGAATCCATCACACTCTGAATGTAGCCGAACTTTCGTAAACAAAATATACCCATCTTTTATATTAAAATGTATCAAATAATTTTCCTTAGCTTTGTCTTGTCAACAAACATACGTTGTCTATCAATGTCATTTTTATTACATTACTAAACGTTCGTCGTCTTAATTTAAGTCATAATAGATGATTAATTAAGACACTTGCATATAAAACATGACAGGAAGTCAAAGCTTACATACATGTACATTATATATGAATAACTAAGATACTTGTATATAAAACCTTGCATATAAAATGCAAATATAATATATTTGGGTATGTTGAACAATTTAAAAATAAAGTTGTTCGAACTTATATTGTTCGTTTTTGTATACACAAATGTGTAAAAGATACACCTCAAGTGTTATTATTTCATCGAGATAAAAACAAAACGTTAGATCCGCCATTCACGAGGTCGACGACCATTACGATATCTGATAGGAAAATTGGATTCATCGACGATGAACACAACTATTTACGAAGACAACTTAATGGTTGTCATACATAATTGCTCCATGTTCTTGCGGTACTCGTCCGACCCGCTGAGTTTTTCAAGACCCATTATTTGAAAATCATCCATGGAGTGTCTGTCTGTAGAGAAATATTCAGCTACCGGGCCACTGTGTTGTGTGCGAATATGCGACAGATTCAACAGATGTCGCTGGTACAGAGTTCCGCCGGTCTCTCCCACATACACGTACTTGCGACAGCGACGACAGTTGACCGCGCACACAACATTGGATGATTTGCAATCCAAATTGTTCCTCACGCTGTACTTTCTGCCGCTGGGATCTGTGATGTAGTCCGCCGTCATCATGTACGGGCAAATGGCGCCCCACATGACCTGCTCATGTTGGGCTTCCGGAAGAACATCCTATTGTGTTTCATGTGTACTAGGATGTCTTGCAGGTTGCAATGCCTTCTGGAGGCTACTAATGGGGGCTCAAGGAACACTTTCTTCATTCGATCAGTTGTGTGCAGCGTGTGTAGGTGTATGCGGATGATACGGCCAATGTTGGGTAGTGCTCGCAAAAACGTTATCACGAGCGGAATCCTCTCATTACGCTCCAAGTTTGTCTTTTCGCGAAGAAGGTCCTCTCTCTTTTTATTGTCGACCTTTATCAGTTCGGTCTCTACAAACACCCAGTCATATCCACGGTTCACGAGCTGTGCTTTCACCGCCTGTCTGTGCTTCTTCTTATTTTCGCACGCACACACAGACCCTATGGTATCGCTTTTTTGTAGACTCCGGGTTCGAAGAATCCCTGTGTAGGTACATATGTTCATCAGTAGGTTTAGTATATAGGTCGGTTTGAAGGCGCTAGTTCAGTTTTGATGTCACCGTGTCCAGGAACTCGAGTTTTTTCCGAAGAATAGCGGAGCTCGGATTTAATGCGATGGTTGATTTTATTTCCTTGTGTGTGAAAAGTTTTAACTGCCTCGATACCATGCGTTCATAAGTCCCACACATCATCCTCAAACCGGAAGTATGCGAGCGGTTGCTTTTCTGACCGCCGGAATAGTTCCTCTTCCCAAGCACCCATGTAGGTTGATGCATAGTTCAGCCCGAGGCGTGAGCCAATTTCCGTCTCTTCCCTCGGTAAAAAGTATTCGTCGTTGAAGGAAAAGGGGTTGTTTTCCAACACAGTGTCCATCATCACGATGACGTCCTCTGTAGGAATTTCCGGCTCCGCTCGTCTGTTTAGAACCTCTAAAGCCGCAGCACGGGCCTAATCTCTCGGGGCATTCGGATACAAGGCCTTCACATCTAAACAGAATATTAGCGTACCTTCTGGAGAAGGGGGTTTCACTTTTTGTATTTTGTTTAAGAAGTCCATAGTGTCTCTTACAAACGACGGAAGTGACGTCACATGGCTTCGCAACTGGTCCTCAACAATTTCCGCCATTGTCTCTGTGGCATCTACCATTAACAATTGTGCGTAACGGCATTCCTGGATTATGTAACTTCGGGTGTCCTTGAAGTTCACCGGAAGTGCCATCGTACCCTGTCATGTATTGTCGTAGATCACTGTCTATGGAACCTCTTTTGTACAGGTGTATACCACCTTTTTTACCTTGTTTTGCACTGATTTTGTTTTGTAGTCGTTAACTTCCGCATATGTGTCGCTATCGGAAATTTCAGCTTTTAATCATTTTATGTAATATGTGCTATCCATTACGAGTAACCAGAACCTTTATCAGCAGGCCAAATGACAATTTAATTTCATCGTCGTTTAGAAGTTCTTTTAGAGCGTATTCTTTAGATGGACTCAAATTGAGCTTAAAATTTCTTTTGAGACCCTTGATGATGTCATGTTTTACAGCCTTGATATACGCATCAAACCATTTATCGCGGCCTGCTTTAAAACAAAATTCATTATTAAGCAATAAATGTGTGACTAATGACTATTTATTGACGTGTTTTATTCATAAATATGCAAAGGAATGCCAACTGCTGCATGACGCCGTAGGTAGAGGTGAGGTAAATAGCAGTCATATGTACATCTCAGATGCAAATCACTACATTTGAACAAGAACATATTGATTGTTTATTGTTGCATTTCGTTCTGAGAGTGTGTTCCCATTTTTGTTGACAATAAGTAATTACGATTAATGCAGTCAGATAATTTTGCTTTCCAGAATTTAGTTCACGCATTGAGTCAACTTAAATGAGGTCATTATTAAAACGTACATAGTTTGTATTATTTCAAAGAAATATAATTGAAAACTGTATATGTTATTATAACTGTTCATCTTACCATATAAATATGTAACATTATATTAACAAACAAACACACTCTGGCCAGACATTAAAACAAGCTCATATTTAAGTAAGTAATAATCGTGCATTAAAATGTGTATTGCAATACGTGTGTATCAATTGACAGGTATCTTCTAATCACATGCTCTTTTTGTGCATAAATTATACTGTTGTGGTATTGAATTAAGTGCATTACATAATACCGTATCATAAAGGAGCAATTAATAAATGTTCACTGAAAGTTACAAGTTGGAAATATGTAAGAGCAATTTAAAGCAACACATATTTATTTAATAGGACTCACACAGTTGAACACAGGTTTATACTGACTACCATAGTGAAATGTAAAGCCTTTGTATATAAAGATACTATTATAAGGGTGCTTTCTCTATTATAGAAAAACTTATATTTATTAAGCTTGGCTAAACAACCCATTTGACAATATTATACTTCAACATTTTCGAATGCATTTGATGTTATCGAAAACATATTTTTAAACTTGCATAATGAATAGTCTCAATATATCAATAAAGGCATTTGCAATATAAAACTTATTGTTGAAATCTTATTGTTTTTGACTAAATGTGTACACATTAAACGCATATTTTGATATCCGTGTTTCCTCATTTGCGATTAATAAACCAATTAGAAGCAATGCCCCAGTGGATACATCTAGAATAATCGTCAGTACTTTATCAAACATCAATTAATAACAAAAGTTATTAATAAGCGATCATGTCATTTTTTGCAATAACATATGAAAGTAATAAATAACCTGAATTGATATTAATCGAGTGTTCATAACAATACCAATCACATACACCTGTGTCTGATTTTGCTTGATTATTCGTAACCTTAACAATCGATAACCTAAACGGTTTATTGATAATGTCACTAAAAAGCTTGATTATAATGAATAAAGACACGCCTTGTTAAAAAAAATCAATAAGCAGAAAAAAGGTTTGAAGTGTATTAAATCAGGTTTTTGGTGACGATTTTTCTTCCCTGATTTTACTCCGAGACTCAGGTGAACGAATTGCTAGTTTATTAGAATGCCTAATCAGATGAAGAGGTAAGGGGGGGCTCTAGCTATCGTTTGCGAAGGATCTCGTAACTGCATTGCAACAGACAAATACACGATGATTGTTACCTATGGTGACCATGTGCAAGAAGTAATGTAGTCCAACGATTTTGACAAATGCATTTTGGGGAACTAACGTTTGGAACAACTTTAAAATTGCGCTCTAAACTGATATATTACCTAATATAATATGACGTTATATAATATAATATAATTATTATACTGCAATATAATATAGTACGACTTTATATAATATTATATAATATTATATAATATTACTAAGTTATTAATATTGTATTATATTATATTACTTTTATTATTTATTTTCACTTACTAGTAATATACTTTAATATAATTTCATAGAATTACGGTATAGTTATAAGAAGCCGCAATTTAATTGCAATGCATCAAAAGGACTGAGTGTAAATGTACATGGAGAAAATAATCCATCAACAAACTCACGAATTGAGAAGTATCGTTATTAACACTTGCCTATGTGTGTGCGTGTGAGTGTGAGCGTAATGTCGAGAATTAATATTGAATTAATGATCTCGGCGACGATAAGAGGGCCTTAATGTGTCTTCTAAAAGGCAATCATGACACTATCTGGAGACTGATAATTATGAACCCATATAATGTTCACTCTCAGCAGATTCCATCTGCTGAAGTCTTTCTTTTGAGTTTCACCGACTTCCAAATTATGTTTCGCTATTGATTAGGCTTCATTAGGACAGCCAAATAGCACGCACGTAGTATTTTGTCGTGTCATGAACGATCGGATAGTTGTGATTGTCATAAAGATTTCCCAGGCTTCTTCATTGGCGGAACATATCTTGTGAAAATATACGTATGTATGCTGTTTACAGCGTGTATCGTGTATTGACCTGCACAACCTGAAACACACATGTTATAGCATTTGGTTAATACTGTAACCATAAATTGCCAAATATATCACAAGCAGATTCTTAGTTAGTGTGCCGATAGTTTACACATACTTTTTCCACAGTAATAAATAAAATATAATGCAACACGTGACCTACCGACGGTGATTAAATCTCTCTTTTGCATGCACACAATAGTATACAGTTGCATACGTTTTGTTTAAGATTGCGAGAGGTAGATCACGGATTTTGATAGCCATTTAACAGATCATTGCATATATGCACATGGCGATGCGCTTGCAGCGCTGTATCTGGTAATATATGAGCATGTTACTGCAATAACTCGCCAACATTTAATTACAAAAGCTGCTTATTTACATTGTGTTCTTGATTATTTCTATTTTAATTTATATTCTATTTACTATTTTATTTTTAGTTGTCTACCATTAAAACATGTAAGCTTAAGAGAAGCCACTATGAAACATGTTTACTAATACAGGCTCTTAATTATGTTAGAGATAGTGGGATGTCAGTCTACAACGAAACTAGAGTTAACTGTTTACAATAGAGGACATTGAGATACAGGACGCTATACAATTCTCAACAAAAACATTGAGTACCAAGTTTTATTTGCAATGTAGCCGGCGATTAAACCATAAAACGGGTGTATTTGGGAAATTTCAATTGATATTTGGGGAAAAGTAGCAGGCATCTAGATAGAATGTTACCACTGAAATCGCCAACTGCCGGTGCTTCCGGAGAACACTGCTGTGTTATGGCTCTATTCCACTACGAAAACAAGCCCACGGTTCGCTACGATTTCTCACATTTATTGAATCGGGAAGACTCGTGACAGTCTACAATTCAGTTACGACACTGGTACGATTGAATAACGACGAATCGTGGGTTTGGTTAAAATCGTGCGAATACGGTCGCGACTTCACTACGATGTGTTAGAATCTACTGCGACTGTACTACGAACGATGCAGATCGGCCACAACTAAGCTAGACCTCGCCGAACGCACACATGAAGTAGACGCCAGTATCTATTGGTATTGATCTAGCGGGATCGCAACTCAATCGGGGTGAACTTGTGAGAGCCTTGATCTAAATCGCGAGAATCTTAGCGGGCTCGCAACTCACTCGTGGTGAACTCGTGAGAGTCTTGTCAAAGTCGTAACTGATACGTAGACAGATCACATGATCACCGATTTTCCGATTGAGTCACGAATTACCTACGATTCCATTACGACGCCCAAGAACACACTACGACGCTGTTACGAGTCAACTGCGATTAAATTCAGTCTTGGAGGTCCTGGCCAAATTTTAAACACGTTTAAAATATGGCCACGATTTGTTTGGAGCTCACGAGTTGCAGGAATCACTTACGACCGGCACACAACTAGCTACGAATGAGTTAGGACCTTCGCCGATTGAGCTACGAATGTCCCCGACGTCAAAACATTGGAAATCGAGACAAATCGTGGGGAATCGTGTCGTAGTGGAATACCCCTATTCGACCTGATAACTGTATGTAAGTTATAAGCCGGTACTACATACTTAAGTTCATGCTTAAATGGCACGTCATCGCGAAAGTTCCCGAGACTTGCTATTGGCTGTGCAGCAAGGCGTCTCAAGAAGAAGCAAAAGGGCCCTGAATATACTCTCTGATTGTACAAATGAAGACATTGGCTCATCTTTTGTCGAGCTTACAAGTTTTCGCTGTCACCAACTACGAATGTCTTGACCATGGATGATCTTAGCTTGATGTAGCACAACATTTGACAAGTAGTTTACGTTAACGTTAAAGTGCTGACACTAAACTCCGTAACGTCATTCAGTGGAAAAGCACATCAAACTAATGGCTTGCAGCTGTTCTGCATTAGTGCAATTACAGCGTCTCAGATAAAATAGGGAGATAAATACTTTTTTCATGGTTCCTTCTCTTTTTTATTTGGAACGGTAATTAAATTAATCCGGTAAATAATGACGTCTTCATTGATAACTTGCAGCATCCACTGAAGCAGTATGTGGAAGGTAAACATACGGAACATGTTCAATTCGATGGGTATAAGTCGTATATAAAGGGGGACAAACACGAACACTGTTAATTGAATGTTTTGTTTCCCCACATTCATCATGTCACCCATCATCTGTATGAAGGTTGTTTCGACCCTTCATCAATGAAGATAACTACCACTTATGTCAGTCAAACATAATCAAGCAACGAACTCAACAAGTGAAACGATAAAATATTGCTTCAATATCTTGCAAAACGTTTACCATCAAATCCATCTAAATAGTTGATACTGTCCCTACCCTCTTCAACCGTACAAGCTGACAAACCTTTCCCCAAAGAGAATCTCTCAACAACTTAATAGAGACAATTCTTGAACAAAAAAACAACTAAAGTAAACTGTTCTGATACAAAAAGCATCCTCCGTAACACCATGTCCATATTAAAACATACGCTGATAAAATAAGTTAATTTTCTGCCATCTCAACACTAACTACGACGAACTATAACTTTACTTGGTTATATCTTCATTATGATTCTCACTACCAGCAGTAAATTAGGTTAGACGGTCAGTGAAAACGAAAGAGTTGTTGAAGAAGAATTGTGGTGTGTTGGCCAACGTCAATCGCTGATAAGGTCAACGTATCAAATAAAATGTATCGCGTGGGGAAAGAGTAGCAAATGTAGCAATTTGACATATTTAAATTATTGCACACCAGTTAGGTTTATTTGAAGGGAAAATAGTTGTATAATTTTCTTCCCCGCACTTTGTAACATAAAGACAAGTGCTTATTAGCAAGAGAAAACTAGCACGTTTTAATTATTTATTGTTGATATCTGCATTCATGTTAATTGTTTTTAATTATTGCGTTAATAATGAACATAACTGTGTATACATAGTAAACAATTATGTGTACATCATACAATACCAGGTAAACATCATGAACATTCTTAACGAAAATTGTATTATGGTGAAGTTAAATCAGAAATCAAAAGAATATCCCACTAATTTACAAATGAACTTGACAGGAAATCGCCGATAACTAGTATCATAATTGCGTCCGACCGTAGATATCAATGTTCAAACATATCATAGTGAAACCACCGTATTTCGTAACCACGAAAGGTAAACACATACTCATGTAATATGTGTTTTATCTGCGTAACTGATTTCAAGAGTATTAATTATATTTGAATAGAAATTCGTAATACAGCTATTTGCGGAATCACAGGTCACTTAATTGCATTTGAAAATCACATAGAAAATGCTTAAAAGTAAATGTTCATTTACAAGTGAGCACTTTGCGATAAATGCTGTGTTAAAGTAAGGGCATAAACATGTTTTGCGCTGTATAACCCGCGACAACGACTGTATAAAAAACTATGCCTATTGTGTTTTTGCATTTATCGAAATATCGTGTATAGACAATTTGTCAACTGCCTTAAATATAACACAAGCGGACAGTAAGCCTATTTTCACTGCCATCGATTTTTGGAGTTTACACATAAACGGGTTAGGAGTTTCGGGTTTTGTGCATTGGTATTTTGACGTTATATTGATTTAATTAAATGACCATGTTCTTAACATTTTTTAATAACGCATTGAATGCCATTATATAGATTGAACCCTCTCCTTTTTTCAATTAATACATGTTATTAGAAGTTATTATCCAAGCAGACTTTTGTATTAACCTCATATAAACCAACACACTCATATTTCTATCCTTAACAGTCTATATAATATTTCAAAAAAATAATTAAAACTTCAAACAGCATCCAAACAACCACACAATCCATTAAGTATTTGTATTATACAAATTCAGGTAGGCGAAACGCAATTTTGAACCTATGTATGAGAAGTTGTGCTTGGTAGTCTCTAGTGTAGTTATTTGACGAATGAAATTATTGTGATTCGCTGCTCAGTAAGGAAAACGAAATAAATCGCACTAATTTTGTTTTGAAGGATTTTTTTCCATCAAGACCAGTGTCCTTAATAGGTAAACCAGGGTAGAAAGTTCTCGGACGTGATGTTAACACGCGTTTTTGGACTTAAAGAAGCTATGCGCACAGTTTTATTGGAACAAATAACATCATGATGATTGATAAATGCTTTTAGTCTCCTATAGTCATTTATGCCGTTGCTTTCGGTGCAGCTGCCTTTAAGTTGTAGGAAGTGATGTCGCACAGGCGTCAATGCTGTCCGAAATATTGGCACTTGGTGCGTATACACAGTAAAACAGTAACGCTCACATTGGCCGAGGACTTATTTCCGATGACGAGGAACAAAAACTTGGAGTGAAGTGTCATCCTGATTCCGCCTTGCGTGTAAGTTGGATTCAAAAGTGATAATGATGCGTTTCGTATTCAAATTGATCCCGGCATTTACCATGATCGAGCATCTTCGGAAATGAGCTGATCCTTCGTATAGCTGTTTCATGGACAACGCCTACGGTATATATATATGCGGCCGTCAGTACCTGGCATTAGTGCGCAAGAACCAACTTGACATCGGTTCAGTCCGCGCTACCAAACATTGAATGCTGTCTCGCACACACTTATATTGACTATACTTAGTTGCCATGCTGTTAGTACTTGAAACTTACGTAGTCTGCGGGCTAACCATAATACTTCCATAAGAAAGCTTCGTAAGTTCGATGACTAAATAAGGCTTATGTTTGTGCCAAAAGTTCATGTTTCGGTGCTTGTAGCCGTAGTTATCAATAATGTAAATATCATAATAATAAACATATCATGCAAGAGAGTCACCACACTTCTTTTTAAACGAAGTCGTATATCCGCCGTATGTCCAGGATTTTAATTTAACTCACAACAGGCGAATCTTGTAATGTATTCGGGTGCAAAATCAATTCATCTAAAATATTAATTGAAATTATTATGATAATATTTTTTAAATGATATGGATTTATTCATTTTGGTGATACATGTTGTTAACATCGGCGATGTTTTAGGCACCTGTCTAAAGGAAGTTCCAGCAGCATGAATTCCGTTGGCTGTACACTTTAATTGTATGGTCATCATCGCCATACTGTTTTACACTCGAAACACATGTACTATGATGCATATAGAGCAATTTTATATACACAATAATGACGGAAGCTCATAAAGCAAGGCAGTATTAGTGATCCTTCACAAAACCCTTCACATGTGGGTTAATTTAGTTGGATGCAAATTTAATCCAGCTAGAAAACAAATTCCCGACCATGATTGCTCTACCGTAAAAAAACCTTAGCATACACGAAATAAATTATGTCATGTTTCTGAATACATTATCTATACATTTTACTTTATTGTTATTTCATTGTCGATTGTTTTTCTTTTCGGAACGTCCATATACATTTTATTCGGGAAAACTTTACAACATTTTCAGCATCGTGGTCTTAATCAGAATACTCGAATTGTATCGTCACAATAATGCATGTCGACTAAATCAGAAAAGTATAGCTGTAGCGGCACGAGGAACTAATGCGTGTAATTGATAAAATTACAACATGACGAATTAATGCCCATTAAAGAGTAAGGGCGATATGTATTGGAAGGCGCGAGGATTATGCTAGGGATTCACACGATATCGTTGTATTTTGTGCGTCAATAATGGTATACAAGAGGCCTTTTACCAGAAGAATATTGACATATAACTCTGAAATCAATTTTCATACGATAATTCCGTTTCTTCCGACATTGGCATGCATAATGTTGTGGTTTAATACTCTTATTATTTTAACATTATATATAAGTTGGTCGATCGATATACACTTTCGAGATTGGCAATGTTTTGTTTATAATAATCAATTAATCCATCATAATTTTCGTCTGGGCACCTTCATTGCATTTGCTACACCAAAACAAAAATCAACGTTTTCAATACAGTGAACATACCGCACACGAACAACCGAACAGACTGAGTGTTATACATTCCATGCTTTTGATGTGTATATGATAGAGACGACATTAGTTTCGAATTCAAGCATCAATAGTCCAGTGTAAAAAAGTGTATGGAGCACAAGTAAATAAAGGTCTATTCTGAATACAAACATGCGTTTAAAGTCAACTAAATGCAAGCGATTGGTTTAAAATGACGCCAAGAAAGCAGTTTCGAAGACATTTTCCTGGAATGAAACTTAATGTCAAATGTTGAAGCGGACGTGTAGTAACGCTACTCTTATAAAAGTCAGTTAATTGAAAAAAGGAAATGATAACATCCGACTTCCATCTAATCACAAAACGTGTATTTAGTTGAATCGGGAAACACAATCTAGAGTAATACAAAAACATTACACCATTTATAATTGTGACACAAGCGGTAATCAAATATTGGACTGTGTATTTAACGTGTATTAGTCACGATCGCTTAGCACATTTGTATTACCATGCGTGTAATACAACTAACATTACTTCTACAATTTTCGGTCACGTCGGCATATACGGATGTAGCGCATGCTAAGCAAAAATTGCGTGAATGTAATTTATTTAAATTAACTCGGATCATTGAATTATAAAGGTCAGAGGTATTTTAATTCTACTCTGCAAAAACTTGCGATCACGAACTATTAAGCTCTGGAAGACATATGCATGGACTTTCTTACTCAAGAAACAATCCATTTCACTTTGAATGACATGATTGTCACTAAAGGTTATTAGCTATATAGATAATACTAGGTCGGTGCCGAATAAAGCGAAGTTTATTTTGCGAGGCTTAGAAAATCTTAACCACGAGCCTTGGCGAGTATTCGATTTATCCCATCATCTTTCTTAGTCGTCAATTATTTCTTTAAATATAGAATAGGAAAATAGAACTACAAGGAAAATCAAAAAGTTATTTTAAGCAAACATTGTTTGAGTAAGCGCAATTAATATTTGTAAAAAATGTTGTTTGTTTTGCTTTTTGTGATGCATGTTGTGTTTAAAATATGGTACATCTTGGTATTAAATTGTTTTGTTAAATCTGATTCGGTTTTACTAAAAATAATTACTTTATAGTTGCGTCTGAGTAATATGACCATCCCGCCCACATGACTGATATAAGAGTCCGCCGGTCATGACAGCTATATTTCATTATTGTCGAAATAAAGGAAAATATATTCCACAGTGGTGTATTTCGACAATGCACATCTGATGATGTGGTAAATATAAAATACCAATGATGATGCAGCAAATGGTATTTTGAGAAAATAAATGAGCATTCATTGTCGATCAGGCTTTATATTGATACTATATTTATATTATTACTTTTTAGTAAACATATTTTAGAAAACATTTACATCATTTAACAAATAATAGTCAGTAATGTGTTTATACATGACGTATAATTCTTTCGTCAAGTGCAATTCTTGTCAGGATGGCTTGGCGTTCATCTCTATAGACATATTGTTTGGTATTGATAAAATATGTCACAGTGTGTTGGTTTCGCCGGTGGTTTTATATATGTTAACACACTAGTCCAACTTGTTGACGCTCTCAAATAGTAAGCCCCTTTTATATATTAGTCATATTTGGGGCAAACAATTTAGCCCGTAAAAAAGCATCTCTTAATTCTTTGCGCGTCTTGTAAATAAGACTTGTTAACACACATTTAATTGTGGAACGGCCTATCAAGCAGTATATGTCGTTTACAAACAGCGATACTATATGGGCTGTTTAAGACTCTAAGTATGTTGGACGATTATGTTTCACTAGCTTACTTGAATATCGATAAGAACATCAATCTTATCATTCCGTTCAACAACATAATGGCCGATTGATGTTATATCATATTGTTTGTAAATGTATGTGTGCATTCATGCAATCAATATCGCGCCTACAGTATATATAACTGCATAAAATAGGTCATGTTGTTTTTTTTTCCAATGGATTGGAAACTGCCTTAGGGCTTATAAAGTGCGTTATGGTTTCAAAACTGCGTTCGAATGTTCTTGGTTCAGGCCGTTATTATGTCGATTTCCTATTTTCTGTGATAGTAAATTAGAGTCCAAGATAAGTACGTTTCACGTTTTTATTTCTCGGTTTGGCTATGCTGTCTCTTGGATTGTTAACCAACGTCACGCAATGTATTATTGTCGAGGTGATATTGGTCTGTTTTAAAAGATTGTTTTTATTAAGATATCGCTACAGCAAATTCTGAGTATTTCTCATTGTGCATGTAAAGGGGACCAAACTCCAGCAATACCAAATGTCGCGATACAAACTTGCTTCATAATATCGGCCCTTGTACAAAATAAGCAAATCTTTAGCTGCAGCCAAATCTGCAGCATCCGAAGCGTATATAAGGAGGTTCTCCGCATAGTTTTGGCAACAGTTGCTAACAACAAACATCACTGTTCCATCAATTGAATCCCTTCCAAAAAGTCAGAAACAAACATTAATACTTCATAAAACATAGTCATTACACGAATTACAAGTAATAATCAGAATTTGTTTGTTACATTAACTACTAACTACTGGTATTTAAGTAAAACGAACGTTTTTAGTATTTCATGAAATATCAGTACTATTTTATGATATTGACAACCTTAAAGCAGAGCAATTGTTCACCAAATGTCCATCCTTTTTAAGTCAACTCTAACAGTTTAGAAATATTATTGTGTTATATAATGTTTAATGCGTGTCTGAATAAAGATGCATTATGTAAAACGTTAAACGGTCTCCGACTTCCTTAGAGTGTGTTGCTGGACTCAAACTCAAACTACAATTGAGCGCATAGAGATGAGCAATTGTATCGTACATGTAAGGTAGCTTACAGTATTAATAAAAACAATGTAAACTACAGTTTCAACACAAGAAGAATGATTAGTATTCCGTATTTTTTTTTAACAAAAAGAGCATAAAGATTATGATATATGTAAAATATCGACTTGACCAATATGATAAGGATTGATGTCTAAATAACCAATTGAATTATGTTAATCAATTATTTTGGGTATTTTGTAATCTATCTTAAATGGTAAATAATTTATAAAACGCATGCATTGGTCGACTTTATTTAGAGAAATAACGTGAACACTCTAAGTTTTCGGTCACACATTTGTTTGCAAAAATAAATATTGTTCGTGACTGTTAATTTTCGGACATACGAGTTTTCGTCCATAATTTATGTCTTTGATTTTCGAACAGTATATTTTACCACGCTGGTCTTCAGACTTTTGCCGCATTGTCGATTATCTTGTGGAACTTTGATCATGGATTTTTATAACCGGATTAAGGTCATCAAACTTTGCAGATGCATGCCTAAGGGCAACGAGCAATTACATAAGCGTTATCGGGTAAGTAACCATGTATTGAAAGTGTGGGTGGTAAGTGGTGTGGTAACTTTCAAATATGAACAAACATTTCTTTTAATACTTACAAGTGCATTCACATTGCAAGATTTTTAAAAATAAAATACATTTTAAATAACAGTATAATTACAGCAAAGGATGAAATCAGATCGCTTATAAACAAATGTTAAACGCATTTTAATATATCTCATTAAAAGAATAACATTAACTATTGTCATATTTCAATTCAATTCAAATGGTAAACGACATTCATCACAAACAAACTTTGCCATTATAAAACACAGTAGAGCTTGTGTATGTTTGGGGGATAGGTAAGATCAGGGAGATATTTACTTTCTCTCACAAAAAACGACAATGTCACATATGAACAGATCCTCATTTGACAGTTTGAATTCCACTTCAAGGACGTCAACAACTTCCTAATCTTCTTTTGCGTCTAACTCTTTTGTATATGCCACAGCATGTTGAATTAACATAAAGGGAGAATGGGACCATTGTCCGTAATTAAAATAACAAGTTGTATTTCACAATCCATTCTTGATAATTGCCAAATGGTCCTCGATACTCAATATTTTGGTTTATCGTTTCTTCAATATAACAAGAGGATAGTTTGTTCTAAAGACATGCTGACATAAGTTGTCCTGGCATGGTGGTAACCTATAAAGGTCATCTTTAGACATAACCTTCAATTTTTTATCTTCTCCAACCATTTTCTGAAAAGGAGGCGCTCTGCTTGTGTCAACATATTTTCCTTTATGGAATGTTTTAAAAATTGCTTAAAACATGTGCTGTTCTTCTTCTTTTGATCGCCATGCATTTCCCAACATCCTTCACAGTGTAGACAAAGTTAACATGAATGTACATATATTATATGAATGCATTATATATTTAATTGATCTAAATACAACGTTTAAGTCAATAAAACCATATGAATTATGTTTTTATGCACATACCCGAATGTTTCGAAATATTTGGATAACTTTTCGATCGCATTTAGATGCATAAATAATGAGTATGTTTCAAACATTATAATAGTATACATATATGAAACCTATGTTTTAAATAAATAACTCTTAACATATACATATGTTGGATTTCACTTAATCAAATCTCATGTTATGCCAGTATCGCTTGCTGTAAACAACGGATCATACGAGACAGGCAGTTGATCAATTAAATGATGACAAAACAATGACTAATAATTTTAGAGCCTTTCATAAAAAACGTGTTTATATGTCAACATGTCAATGAACTGAAAGTTATCAAGGAAATCTTCCTCGGTAATAGTAAATGAAAACACTGTTATACGTATGTTCAACACTATCATTAATCTAATTTAAGCAGGTCTTAATTGTATTTGATGTATTAATGATATTCCATTTTCGTGCATTTATACTGTCGCTTTTTTCAGTTTTGATTCACTCAGGATTGTGTTGTTGTTTTTTTAATTGGCCGAGCAAAATTTGAATTAAGCAGAAAGCCTACAAATGTGATTCCGTATTATTTTTTACAGCAGAAAATAATAAATACTTTTTTGTAATGCAATCTTTAGACATGTCATGCAATCGTGACGCACTGAGTGTGTTGAGATTAAAACCATAATGCTTGTTCAATCTCTTTTAATATTATCTATATTACGCGACATTCGAATACCGATGCAGGCATGCATATGGGCATGCAGTTGAACACAAAGACACGTACACACAAAACGCGCACAAGTGGTATTTAAATATATATTCAAACATATCATAATTTCCTTGGTGAAATATACATAAATTGAAACACATTTCATGATATTCTCTAAATACACCCGTTAAGATTTGCAAATCAATCTTCAATTATACAAAGTGCGACATTTACCAATTTAACGAGCACGCGTGCGATTTAAACGAATGTTCACCAATGATAAATGCATCGAAAACACATTACTTGCAACATACTACTTGGATGTTTTCAACTATTGTCGGATAAACGTGGTGACTCGTATGACAATATGTTAATTTTATCAGTTCAAAGCATGTGAAATACGTCGGGCCTCGGACGTTTCCAATAAAAGGTCCGGTATTATTCCTTAAACTGTTGGTCCTATTGTCGGAAAAAAACAACTATTTGTAAACAACTATGTTGCTTAAAAATAAAAATAAGCTAGAAAAATGTAGATTAATACGGACCCGGTAATGTTTATGTGATTTCAATAGATTGTTGTTTACTTTAAAGAGAACGGATTTTACAAATTAGTCGAACTTTCTAACTTTCTTGGTGACGTTACAAACTTCTTGTCCGATTCTTAGAACAATGGAAATGTCGCACCTTGTTTTGTGGAGTAGACGACACATTTAACTTTTGATTGGTCGATTTAAATGTGAACTGGTTTCAATCCGTTTGATGACCGTAAATTGAAAGCAGCGTACCACACGACCTTTGCCTGCTCAATGACACGATGATTCAAAAGTCATCAGTAGAAGCGATCTATATTGCTGTTAAAAAAACAACAGCGCCTTAATTACTTTTCATTGACAGTTTTAATTTATGTGGTCATATAAGGGTTTTTTATTTTGTTTGGTATTTTATTGAATTAAGAATTATTAAACAGTGTGCCTGTCATCATAATAACAGGAAATTTTATCAAATGCATTTTATATTGTTTGGTTAATATCTGGTGAAGTCCGATACATTTTTAGTTTTAGGTTAACGGACCTAAAATCTGGTTATATTTGAGAATTTCGCATGGGTTAATAAGCTTTTAGCTTTGTTTTGAATCTTACATCAAAGATTCTACAAGTTCCTTTTCTGCAATGTTATTATATTTTTAACAAATATGCCATATATTGTACAAGTCGAGTGTCGAAAGAAAATCGTACATGGATATTTTTTAATGGGTCATGCTCTGTGAAGAGGGGTTTTAATGCATGGGCATAAAGTATCGTCCAAGATTAGCATGTGCGGTTCGTACAATTTCCACCTTATTTTTTTTTTTTGCTAAGAAGAGATTTTTCTTAAGAGAAAACAATAGATAACAAATACAAGCGGAAAGTATCGTCCCATATTATACATTAGTACGACACTCTACGCTCATATTAAACCCCTTTCCCCATTTGCATAGAGCGCGGCTCAAATCTATAAATAATGACTCTACAGACTACTTCAGGGGTGTAAGTAGTGCTAGCATGCGCTAGACTTGGTCTAATATCTTAGCAAAGTAATTTAAGGCAGATTCAAGTACTGTCTAGTTGATAATGATCCTTTGATGAGATGTCTTACAAAACCTTCGTCTACTCGTTATCGCTTACAAACACTTTTTGTCCGGTATTGTAAGCGTCATTATTGGCACGAACAACTTTGTACACAACTACAATATCTTTTCAATAAAACATATCTATTGACGGGGTCGTCTAAACACATACATTTTTATTTATGCATTGTGTTTGTATAATTCTACAGTCAGTGATAAATAAATCTAATACATTGCACTCAGCGTGAAATGTTGATTCATCAAACACCGTTTAAAACGTGTATGCTACTCATATGACGATTATACCTTTTCGCATCTCGTTCCACACTTCTATGTGGAAGCTTGTCATAATATATCGGTTCTGAATTAATTTGGACTGACGATAAAAAGCCATTGCGATCTCAAACTAGATTGTCAATACGATGTTCAATATCATAGAGCATCAAACACAGAAGTGAAAATGAAATGAACAATGACTGAAAAAGTGTTTGCAAAGCTGTATTTTACGCATAATTAAATTCATGAATGAAAAGCGCGGTCTTGTTTTGCTGATGTTTATTGATGGCGCATTTTCAATACGGTGTTAAAAACACGTACCAACATGCTTTCGTCGAATGTCGTTAGCACAGCGTTTAACATGTATTAAACATTGATTTAAAAATATAATGCGTTTGCTTTAAATGAGTTATTTATACGATCGTTATTATCTGCACACGGTTTGTTGAATTTTCTACTTAAGCTCAAACGTTTATTTAAACGCCCAATAAGGAGCCGATGTTGGTGGCCATAGTAGACCTATGTATTTGTCGATTACAGGTTGACAATAAGTAAATGATTAATGCAGGGCATCAATTATAATGGCAAGATAACAATAACTAGAACACAATCGACTTATACTATATATCATATCATTGTTTTAATTAGTTTTGAGTGCATAATGTTTTTGACAAGCAACCATACTCTTATTATGAGGCGACCGAATATACACAATAGGTCAAATTTAGGCTACCTCAGATTTAGATAAACCTTATTAAACTATGAGAACTAATACATTCAAGTTATTTATTGACAAATTGTGAGAAACAAACCAAATGCACTAGATAAGGTATACTCGTATAAGGAAAATGAATAAAGGTGGAATCACGCATGGAAAAGCAGATGCAATGAGGTTAGAGCAGGTTTGATGAGCTCAAATCCTCACACCTGGCCCAGACGTATGCATGTAGCACTAAATGGTAGATGCAGACTGACCTCTTAGCATCTCAATTCAAATTTAATACAAACAATAAAACATAAATGTAAATGAAATTAGGATTGAACTGCGCACATTTGTTTAAACATATTTTTAGGACTTTTACATTCTGATGGGTACCATGACTTTTACAGAATTTCAACTTCATCTCGTCTTTAAAAAAAATGTAAAGCACTATGAGGTCCTATTAGTTTACATTAGTTTAAATTGATACGGAATGTGAATATGTCCACTGGTTTAAACTTCAAAAACAGGCAACTGATTGAGATGAGGATGCTGTTTTAGGCCACTTGAACGTTCTAAATAGTACGATCAATGATTGTGTGGAATGCTTATGCCAAAATCGATAGGTTTTAATACACATAATGAATATTCCATTCTAGTTTGGGACTTTAATGCTATAACATCAACACTTGCAGATATATTTGCTGTTGATAAATGAATGTGTGACATATTATATGTAGAAAGTAGCGATGCGATATATTGCAGAGTCTGATAAATGATAAACAAGTTCAATGTAACAAGTAAATTACTCGTTGTTTAAAATATAAAACCATCAACCATAGTGGTGAAATTCTTAATAAGGAGCTGTTTTATACAACAACGCAATTTCACGTGTAAAGCTGTGTTCACTGACGTCTTACGAAGCTCTGTCTTTATTTGCAGACATTTTTGTTTAAAATTTGTGACCATTACTGTCAGATGTCCATTGCAGTCTGGCCTTCAGAGTATCAAATTGACATAAGGAATCTTGTAGCAATGAACTAATTCGTAGATGGGATGAAGCTAAATCATCAGATTTTGTAAAAAAACGTTGACATGGGTTTCATTTATTGAAGCCCTGTACACGTTAATGGATGAAAAGTTTTGAATAAAAGAAAAGCATGAATATACTAGAAAGTTCGGTTAAGAATGCCGAAGTTGATTCTTCTACAAACTTCAGATGGGGTTAATCACGTGACAAACAAGATTGCGAAGTCCATGCCGAGGCAGGTATTTTTCGTCGATTTATACCCTTTATAACTTGTATCATGTTTTCTTATTCCGCTCACTTTCCAGCCGTATTAGGAAGAAATTAAATTGCTTTTATTTCATAGTAATATTCACTCTATATCTCGACTTTACTCGGTGCGAAATTGTTTAGCGGGATGTCCTACTTAGGGCTCCACTAAGAAAATTGCACCGGATAAACTCGATATATAAAGCGAATTTAAATACGAAATAAACGCTAATCACCGTTGTACTGATATGGCTGGAAAATGAGCGTCATTTAAGAAATAAATAGAAGTAATAAAGGGTATAAAACGGCGAAAACTGACTGTCTCGGAATGGACGTCGCCATTTTGATTATCACGTGATTACCCCCTCTGTAATTCAAAAACACATAGTACCATAAAGCAGGTAAAGTTATCTGAACCAATAAATAGTTTAATAATAAATTTAACGTTCTAGAAATAAATACAACTTAAGTAAACGCAAATACAGCTGGTTTACAATAATCATACAACGTTTGGTTTCTGATTAAATATAAATGTTAATTCTGACAAATTGTGACCAATGTCTTATTCGTGTATGAATTCTGATTATGTTAAAATACATTCAGCATACAAATGTTTTGGTTTAATCAATCATTGTTGAATGTTTGCTCAGTTATATCTGATTCAACCAAATGATTGATGGTTCCAAAGAGGGTCCCTACCACAAATTGTTGAAAAGTCTTTGAAAGACAAATATAGACAGTATTGATACCATTCAGTTAACCACTCGTATAATGCTATAAAGTATTGCATATAAAATGTGCACACAACTAGGAAACCTAGGTATTTGCCTTTGTTTATATAGGCAATACTTTGTCAAATTTCGAAATGTGTAACAATAGTTTGCCACACAATTAAGGTGGTCGAAATTTGTCTACAATAAACGAAAATCTACTATTTGCAATTTAAATGACATTTGCGACAAACACCATTACCTTTTCAAAGGTTTGTCTTTTAATGAGCCAAGAAACGAATATTTAGTTAAGACATTTAAAGAAAATGTGAACTGTGTACGATTTGATTTACTTATGGATGAGAAAAATGTAAACATTATTTCCAATCTTAGAAAATGTATTACATTAATGAGTGTTAAATAGCCCACTGGCATGCCCCTTACAATATTCAATATCAGTGCATATATTATTATTATAATCAGCATGTGGTGGTACATGCACATGTGTTTAATGTTGTTACATATGTTTGCAAGTTCTCAAATATCCCATTTCCCACAGCCTAGGCTTTTTAATGTGTATATATTTGTAAAATCATATCACATATTAATGTGCTGAGTCTCACTCATTGTTAAAACTGAGGTACCGATGTAGTATTTTATGGTTGTATTTAAAATGTAATGCTTTATTAACACTCCGCTTTTTCGATCCATTACTTGTGCAACCAACCATATTGATCCCATCAAGAGTGTTGCTAGATGTTGAACGAGGGGTGAATCAAAAAATAATCTGGAAGCTCTAAGTATGTGTCCACATCTATTGGTGATGCTGATAGTTGTGTTAGCCTCTGATTGCAAGAGCGTTTTTATTCATATTGATTCATGAATAATATGTTTATGAAAACATTCAATTGTTTGTGGAGATTTTTTCTGAAATAATACTTCCGATAATTGTCAAACAATGAAAACGTTTTCACCAAATAAATCGCAGGCTATATATTGTCGGTGTATTATTGTTTAACGATAATGATATCGTAAACTGTTAAAAGTATTATAATTAATATAACTGATTAGAATTCAATATAATCGAATATAAGCTTAATGCTTGAGAATAGGTATATGACAGACATGTCAAACAAAAGGTCCCCGGTAATATAACATCACATTAGAAAAAAATATTCGTCATAGGGCGTGCACATGAATACATATGAGTTAGTGTACTACGTATAATATAAACGAATGATACAATATTCACACACAAAAAGCATTTGCGCGCGAACAGCTATTTTATAAATTATGTGACCTTTCTACTTTTCTTTGATTTTCAGAGAAACACATTTGTAGGGTTTACAAAAGTCACGCCATGCGCCAATATATTAGATATTTTTGAAGAAAGCTTTTTGAGATAAAAAATGACAAACAATGGGAACGCTAGTGTAATTACATTGAAGAACTGCAAATTATGTTGTTTGTGCGCAATTTAATTATCATGTGTTTTTGAGATTTGATAACAGAGTGTCACGGAAGAAAAGATTTTCCAAGAAATAAAAAGTTATTCCTATTAAAATTAATACACACTGCGGCGTATTTGTATAAGGGTTATCTTCGAGATATTGTTCACCGCCACAATTATATAAACACATGTTCTGTTAACGATAAATCAATTTTTACAACCATAAGGTAAAGTAAACAGTTTGTATTCCATATATTTAAGAAGCATTAACCTAATTGTAGCGGCAATTAGTTAGGTCATGTAATTTAGGGTACTTGTATTTGCTTTGCTTTTGCTTATGTATCATATTTGTACATTCGCATTTGTGTGAATGAGCTGTTGAGCAAGAACCAGTTAGTCAGTGTTGAGGCTGGTATGAATTACGAGATACAATATTGTGTCGGTGATTAACGGTATCAGCAAACAGATGTTTTTTTTGTATACATGACATCGGAATTGGTGTCGACACGTTGATGTAATATATGACATGATACTTTTAGGTTTTTCGAGGTTTATGTACATTGCGCGATGAGCGTTTGTTTATTGCTCGAGCGACACGTGCAAAAAAGGGACATACTTTTAAAACGTGTAATTCTCAAATGAAAAAAGACCTAAATAAAGCACATCAAGTTTTAATAAGAACTATCACCAAGCGTTAGCGATAATGTTCTAAAAAGCATACCAAGAACAAAGCGTAACACAAAAAGCAATTCACGGTAAGGAACTGACAAAAGGCCCGTGCGAAAAAAAAAGATGTTGATGCGATTTAGGTGACACATGTTGTTCTATGTTTATAAGTTTTGTGTGTACTATTGTAAAGTTGTAGTGAACAAATGATCTCTTGAGTTCATTAGTGCGAAGACATCCTGAATTATTACAATCATTTGTGTCGGAGGCTGTAAACTGTATGTATCCGCTGTGTATATGCGCGCAGTTACAAAGTCACGTTGTCGGTTTTGGGTTACTGACATTTTTTATTTGTTAGTTAATTTGCTACCTTTCTTGTGTGGGTACAATATAGTGTAACTTTCTATGGGGCGGTATTCATGTCAAAATTGTTATGCGCATTATTACCACCGTGTTACGCCTGTTTATTATCTTTCATGAACAATGTTATTCAAACACTGTTGAAATTTGTGTAAATGTACTTTTCTTTCGGTAATTTCCATTCCGCTGTTCAATTGTTGTTGATATGATATTGTCTGTTTTAGATCGCCAGTTTGCAATATCGCAACCGCTAATCACCTAATGCTTAACTGTAAACCGCAATTCGATAATCCTCAATACCCTAAACTGAATTCGATAACGAAACTAAACTTGATGTCAGCTCCAATTCATGACGAAATCAAACGATAAATTTGCGTTCAGCAAGCTTTAAAATATTTCACACAGTTTCTTCAAAAAAGGTTGCGGTTGTTAATGTTCGTATATAGATCAATTCTAAATAGAAATGAAATTATTGCAATTCGAATACATGGATTCAAACATTGAGTGACGTGTGCAAAACATGGTGGTCGACATGTTTCTTAGGGACAGATAACAACACAGTTTGTATGAATTCTAATTACTTGGAGGACGAAAACGTGTTAAAAATGTGGTGCACATTATCCATAAACGTCTACTTAATAACTGTGCAGTGACCGTTTGTGCAGAAATCATCGGATGTTGGAGATACTTGATGGACAATTACTGGCTGACAGTGACGCCTATTTTTGCGATCATCATTCGGACTAAACCAGTTCTGACATCGATCAATTAACTTGTGGACCAATGTGAGTATATGCACATGTATGTGATTATTATTTAAGTTTGATCATAATATTCTAAGAGAAATTTGAAAGTCGCTACAGAAAGTTTCGTAATAGTAAATGTAATCGACATTAATCGCGACCTTCATTTAAATTTTAATCAGTGTATTTTTTGTTTTTGAATTTATATAAAATGTACAGACACATGCATTTATATATTACTATTAGTAATTAAATTTTACAGGTGTTTGAAAGTGCTGATCAGTGCTGATAATTCTTTTAGTCCTTAGAGTAAGAGTAATTCCTGGGATCAGATTGAATCATTTCATGGGTAATGATATCAATATTTATTGTCTCTAAAATGTCAGGCTATTTATTCTTTAGTTAAGGGTTTGGCATTATTGTATTTATTAATGATAAATATAATTTTATCTTAACATTAACATGCCTTAAGTTCAAAGATTCTTAAGATTAACCATCATTTTTTGCATATCGAAATGGAATGTTTTTGTCAGAAAAAATCTTAACATACTTTCTGTAGAAGGACTGGGAAATGAACATAAACTTAAATTGAAAACCATTCAAATAAAACATAAGATTTATATAATTGATAAATAATAAACTTATTTATTTTAGCTGGATTGCATCCGAAGCCTTAGGCTTATTGAGATACTCTCGAGTTTGTTTCCTGGGAAGAACCAGTACATGGTGTATTTTAAAGATCTTGAGAACGCTCCTCAAGTCGGGATCAAACATGCGGACCTCAATCGCTAGGCAGGCAACACATCTACTATGCCACATCGAGATTATTAAAAGATACAATATATAATATATAATAATTAAATATACATAAAATGTATGTATTTCAGCTATGTCAAGTCACATGCTGATGACATCAGACAGTGTCGGTGATGGCAGCTCTGGAAGTGTCGGTATACAGGCATCTCTTGGCAAGCATGAAATCTCCACAATACAGAAAGACCAGAATGACTTTCGAACAAATTAATGCATTCGAAAATAAAATCATGTTTTATACTGGCTTGCCAACTTTTGTTGTTTTTAATTCTTTGTTTTTGACATTGATTGAATTTGGTGCCGAAAAGTTATGTACTGAAAAATTGAACACTGTTAAGATTGAGACAGGGCGTAAAACAAAGTTAAGATCTTTTTATAAGTTGCAATGACATAGTAAACAAATTATTCAATGCGACAAAATGAAAGGAACTCTTCATTACTAGAACTTTATTGATAAGTAAAACATTGTTTTTATTTTGAATGATTTGTCTGACTGTAATATCTTTTCATTGTGTTTTTGTTACTGTTACTTGAGTGCTATATACAGTCACTTGTTACAGTAAAATATATTTTCAAATCACATATACATGTATCACAGGCCATATAAGTATAGCTTGATATATGTATCACAACAGTCCATCTTCATTTTCCAACTGATTAAAACTAAACAATTGGCAAGCCAATGTGTATAATTAATGAACCAAAAAAGACGAATAATATGAAAATATTTTCATTTAAATT